>NW_024581024.1:0-2177 GCF_017639235.1 Corvus kubaryi
CAGCTCCCCAGAGCCCCCCCAGACTCCCCCCGAGCCCCCGCCCACCTTCTCGGCCGCGTCCCGCTGCACTTTCCGCTTGCCCTCCATGTCGCACTTGTTGCCCAGGAGGAGCCGCTCGACCCCGGCCGAGGCGTTCTGGGGAGGGAGGGGAAAACACGGGCAGGACCCCCACGACCCTCCCCCGACCCCCCCCCCCTGCACCCCCCCAAAATCCCCCCACCCACCTCCTTGATGCTTTTCATCCAGTTCTGGATGTTCTCGAAGGATTTCTCGTCCGTGATGTCGTACACCAGGACGATGCCCTGGGGGGGATCGGGGGTCAGGGGGAGGCCCGGACCCCCTGCCCGCGGTTTTGGGGTGGGGTCCTCGCCCCCAGGGCCCCCCCTCCGAGCTGCAGCCCCCTCCCCGTACCACGGCTCCGCGGTAATAGGCCGTGGTGATGGTTTTGAAGCGCTCCTGTCCCGCCGTGTCCCTGCGGAAATGGGGCGGTTTTGGGGATTTTGGGGGAATTTGGGTTCCCACACCCTCCCCTGACCCCCCTCCGCCAACTCACCAGACCTGCAGCTTGATCTTCTTCCCATCGATATCCACAGTGCGGATCTTGAAGTCGATCCCTGGGGAAAAGGGAGGGGGGCACTGGGAGGGAGGGGGGAGCAGAACCGGTCCCCTCCCAGTGCTCCCAGTGCCGCTGTCCCAGCGCCCAGTAACCATCTGGCACCCCGGGAACGGGGGGGGCAAAATCCGGGACGGGGGGAATCCCGGGGAATCCCGGGGTGGGGGTTCCTCGAAGGGGGTCCCGATGGGGGGTTCTGGTGAGTTCCAGGGTGGGGGTCCCAGGGTGAAGGGTCCCGGAGGGTTTTGGGAGTCCCAGGACGGGGTGGTCCCGGTGAATCCCGGGATGGGGGTCCCGGTGGGGTCCCGGGGTGGAGGGTTCTGGGAGGGGTCCCGGTGGGTCCAAGTGGGGTCCCGGGGGATTCCAGAGAGGGGGGTCCCGGTGAATCCCTGCTGGGGGATCCCGGAAGGGTCCCAGGATGGGGGTCCCAGCGTGGGGGTCCCGGAGAATCTCGGTGGGTCCATTGGGAGGTCCTGGTGAATCCCGGAGGTTCCCAGTTGGGGACGGCCTCACTGGGGGGTCCCGGGGGGTCTCGGAGGGTCCCAGGTTTGGGGGGGGGTGGGTCTCATTGCGGGATCCCGGTGGGTCCCGGGTTGGGCGATCCCGGTGGGTCCCAGTTGGAGGGGGGTGGTGGTTCCCGTGGAAGGGTCCCGGTGGGGCGGGGGGGGGTCCCGGGGGTCCCACTCACCGATGGTGGAGATGTAGGTGCTGCTGAAGTTGTCCTCGGCGAAGCGGATGACGAGGCAAGTCTTGCCCACGCCGCTGTCCCCGATCAGCAGCAGCTTGAAGAGGTGGTCGTAGGCCTTGGCCATGGCCCCCGCCACCGCCCGCCGCCACCGGGACCGGCCCGGCCCCCCCCGGGCGGGGCCTGGCTACGGCCCCGCCCTCCGCGGTGACGCCACGCCCTGGTGACGTCACAGCAGGACTCGCCTGACGTCACGAGTCCGGTATGCCACTCCCAAGATGGCGCGGCCGCGACCTTCCCGGGATGGCGACGGCTCAAATGACCGACCCAAAATGGAGGGCGCGGAGCGGCCCTCCCAAGATGGCGGCAGCACAGCGACCTTCTCAAAATGGCGGAAACACGAACGCCCGTACCAAGAATGAGGCACCTTCCCAAATTCCGACAGTGGAAACGACCGTCCCAAATGGCGGCACTAAGAAGGACCTTCCCCGAGGTGGCGAAACCTTTAACGACCTCCCCAAATGGTGGCTAAATGAGCGACCTTCCCAATATGGCGTTACCACCCTACCGTCCCAAGATGGCACCGCCCCACTTCCGCCCCTGGGGCCGCCCCACAGCGGAAATGGCGGTGCGGGGCTGAGCCCGTCCCTTTCCGGTCCTTCACGCCGCCGCCGCCATGCCCGTGAGTGCGGCCCGACCCTGCTCTGGCGCTGTCGCCCCCGCGAGCCCCGCGGGACCGCGCCTGGCGGGGCCAGGGAGGGGCGCGAGGGCGCGGGGAAGGCGCAGGAGGGGCGGTGGGACCGGGGGCGCGCGGGGCGCTGGGGGCGAGGGGTGTGAAGGGGGGGGTGCGCCAAGATGGCGGCAGAGGCGTGAGGGGAC
>NW_024581024.1:2277-3037 GCF_017639235.1 Corvus kubaryi
GGGGGGGGGGGGACGGGAGTGATCGCGGTGTCCCCGCGGTGTCCCCGCGGTGTCCCCTGCTCTGACCGATCGCCGTGTCCCCGCAGCTCGCCAAGGACCTGCTGCACCCGTCCCCCGAGGAGGAGAAGCGCAAGCACAAGAAGAAGCGGCTGGTGCAGAGCCCCAACTCCTACTTCATGGACGTCAAGTGCCCCGGTGGGCACCGGGGGCCTTCCAGGGTTCCCTCCCCGTGTCCCGGTGTTGTCCCTGCTCTCCCGCTGCCCTTCCCTGTGTCCTGAGGTCCCTCCACGTGTTTCCCCATGTCCCGACATCTCTTCCATGTGTCCCCCGGGTGTCTTGGGGTCCCCTTTTCGTGTCCCTCCACGTGTTTCTTTCCTTGTCCCGGTGTCCCTCCACGTGTCACGGGGTCCCTGCCGGTGTCCCCCTGGTGCCCTGGGCTTCCTCTCCACGTGTCGCGGGGTCCCTCCCGGGTGACTCTGGTGTCCCCCCCCCTTGGGTAACTCTGGTGTCTCCCTTGGGGTGACTCTGGGGTCCCTCTTGGGGTGACTCTGTTGTCCCCCCTTGGGTGACTCTGTTGTCCCCCCCTGGGTGACTCTGCTGTCCCCTTGGGTAACTCTGCTGTCCCCCCCTGGGTGACTCTGCTGTCCCCCCCTGGGTGACTCTGCTGTCCCCTTGGGTGACCCTGGTGTCCCCCCTGGGTGACTCTGTTGTCCCCCCTGGGTGACTCTGTTGTCCCCCCTTGGGTGACTCTGCTGTCCCC
>NW_024581024.1:3137-11117 GCF_017639235.1 Corvus kubaryi
CCCCCCGGGTGACTCTGTTGTCCCCCCCGGGTGACTCTGCTGTCCCCCCCCGGGTGACTCTGTTGTCCCCCCCGGGTGACTCTGCTGTCCCCCCCCGGGTGACTCTGTTGTCCCCCCCGGGTGACTCTGCTGTCCCCCCCCGGGTGACTCTGTTGTCCCCCCCGGGTGACTCTGCTGTCCCCCCCCGGGTGACTCTGTTGTCCCCCCCGGGTGACTCTGCTGTCCCCCCCCGGGTGACTCTGTTGTCCCCCCCGGGTGACTCTGCTGTCCCCTTGGGTGACTCTGTTGTCCCCCCCGGGTGACCCTGCTGTCCCCTCGCTGTCCCCACAGGCTGTTACAAGATCACGACCGTGTTCAGCCATGCCCAGACCGTGGTGCTCTGCGTGGGCTGCTCCACGGTGCTGTGCCAGCCCACGGGGGGCAAGGCCCGGCTCACCGAGGGTGGGTGACCCCGGGGGAGGGGGGGAATTTTGGGAATCCCGGCGGATGGAGGGATCCGGGGCTGTTCCGTGGGGATGTGTCGCTCAAGGGGGGGCTTTGGGGGGGATATGGGAATCCTTGGGGGGAGGGGTAATTTTGGGACCCCGGTGGGGGGAACAGGGTGTGGGGAGGTTGTGGATGCTGTTGGAGGGAGTTGGAAGGCTGGGAAGGGCTGGTTCCTCCTTGGGGGCTGGGGGTTATGGAATTCCAGGGGGGATTGCGGGATCCCAGGGGGCTCATGGAAACTGGAAGGGGGTTGGTTTTCCCCTCAGGAGAGTTTTGGAATTCTGGGGGGGGTTGGAATCCCGGGGAGGGGTTCGGAATGGTGTCCGTTTTGGGCTGAAACGTCTCCTCGGAGCCCTTGGCGGCAAATTCCCCCAAAATTTGGGTTGGGAGACCTGGGATTCCCATTCCCAGACGGATGCAAAGACCCTACAGCATTCCCAGGTTTTCTGTTTTGTTTGCCAGGCTGCTCGTTCCGGCGGAAGCAGCACTGAGCGAGCCGGGATGCGACGGAGACGGGAATTCCGCCCGGTCCCTGTAGCCCCTTCCGCTTCCCACCAATAAATTTTGGATAAAATACCCAAAATGGGTCAGTTCTGGTTCTTGGCTGCAGGGACAGCGGGATTCATGCGGTTTGGGGAAGGAATTCCTTCCCTGTGAGGGACCGGGATGGGTTATCCAGGGAATTTGTGGCTGCCCTCATCCCTGGCAGTGTCTGAGCTGAGGTGTCCCTGCCATGGACATGATCCGTGGGCTCATTCCATGATTCCTGAGGAATCCACGTGCAGCTGGTGCCACAACCACCTTGGGGTGGGACAAATCTTCCCTCCTGTCCCCCCCTTGGATGCTCCAGCTGGATTCCATGGGAATTCCACGCGGATAAACCTTTTCTGGCTGTGGTTTAATGGGAATAACTGGGAATATTCGTGTCTCTGGTCCTAACGTGGATCCTCTTCCCATCCATATTTTCCCATCCAAAAGGGAATAACTGGGATGTTTCCCTCGGATCTGGCTCTGGTGGGATCAGGGCTGGGGTGAGCCTGGACCTGAGATGGATTTTGGGATCCCCCCCCCCCCACTCCAGCTCCAGTGGGAGCCTCATCCCTGATTTTTGGGGTACTGCAAGGACAAGTCCCCTCCCCCGGCTGCTTTCCGGAGCCTCCAGCCCCTGTACCCACCCCGGATCTGAAGCGAAATCAAAATCGGGACTTTCGGTTCCTCATTCCCTCATTTCCTGGCTCGTGATTTCTCCCTGAGGCACCAGCACCGAGCACCCCAAATCCCGGAGGGTCCCAGCGCTGGGAACGCTCCGGAGCCATCCCCGGATCCCCCTCCCCGAGCCCCGCCTGGCGCTGGAAGTCAGAGCCCTTCCGGAGCAGCTTTTGGAGGTGATTTGAGCCGGTTTTGTGTTTTAAACCCCTCCCCCCAGGAGCGCTTTGAGGAAGTAAAACTCGGGGGGGAAAAGTGGATTGGTGTGGATTTGGGATCTGTCTTACCCTGAGCTTCCTCTTGGATTGTGGGATTGTCGGTGTATCCCGTCCTGGAGGGCATCGGTTGGATAAAACCAAGGAATTTGGGGATTTTTTTGGGCAGGGATTTGTCCCAGCAGGTACCGGGAGGGTCCCCAGGACAGGGCGGCTCCGATGTGTCCGGGCCTGTCCTCACGGACACGGGGCTGGCTCCCAGATTGTCCCCTCGAGGGAATTTTGGGATGCGTGTCCGGGCGGGCGGGTGGCATCACCAGGTCACCGGGGTGTTGTTGTCACCTCCCTGCCCAGACCGGATTTGTCACCGAGGGGTCAATCCCGGCTCCGAGTCCTCGGCTCCCGGCGTTCCCTCTCCGAATCCTGGGATGGAGCCGCTGGCTCCCGTCGCCCTGCTGGCCCTACTGGGGCTGGCACTGGGACACCCCGACCCCGCACTGGACCAGCACTGGGAGCTCTGGAAAAAATCCTACGGAAAGGAATACAAGCCCCAGGTGGGAATGTCACGGGCGGGGCGGGTCCGGCCCCCGGGGGGGGGGGTCCAGGGGGTCCTGGAGTGTCCTGGGAATATCCCAGGATTTCCTGGGGTTCTCCTGGGGGGTGACCACCAGTCGGAGAAGATCCGCTGGCACTGCTGGTCCCTGGGGATGATCCACCTGGAGCTCCCAACAGCCGTTACTGGGATGAACTGGGGCGGGATGGCTCCGGAGGGGCCATCCTGGGTCTCACAGGGCCCCGCTGGAATTCCAGGAGGATTCCCTCCGTCGCCTGACTTGGGAGAAGAACCTGTGGCTGGTGACGCTCCATAACCTGGAGCATTCCCTGGGGCTGCGCTCCTACACGCTGCGAATGAACCACCTGGGAGACATGGTGGGTGCGGGAAGCAACTTCCAGCCCTCTGGAATTCCCCCCGGAGGGCGGCTGAACCGGGATATCGGTGGGTCCGGGGTGGGAAAACTCCCGACATCCCCCTCAGCCCATCCTTGTGGGATCCAGGGATGGGCTGCTCCGGAATTCCGTGAGGAAAGAACTCCTTGGGGTGGGATTTGGGGCACACGGAGCTGTCCTGGTCATTTGGGATGTTTATGGATCATCCCTCTTCCGTGTCCCAAAGTTGAGATGGGGTTTAATGACCGAGCTTCCAGGGATTTGAGGAGCTGGAGCTGAGCTTTTAATTTTCTGATGAAAATCTGGAAATTAAATGGAAAAGAACCAAGGAGTTGAGGATTCCCCAAACCCAACTCTTCCACCTCGGAATTCCCACTCCGACACCTCCAGCTGGTGTTCACAGAGAGCAGGAATCACCCGCTGGAATTTTCCTTCCCCCCAGACCAGCGAGGAGGTGGCGGCTTCGCTGACGGGGCTCCAGGTCCGTCCTCGTCCCCGTCGGAATTCCGCATTCCAATCCCAATCCCAGCCCGTCGGCGACATCCCGGAGGCGCTGGACTGGCGGGACAAGGGATGCGTGACCGAGGTGAAGAACCAGGTGAGCCTCGCCCCGGGAGCCTCCCGGCCATCCCTGGGGCAGCTCCTGAGCCTCTCCCGGCTTCTTTTCCCAGGGCGCCTGCGGATCCTGCTGGGCTTTCAGCGCCGTGGGAGCTCTGGAAGCGCAGGTGAAGCTGAAAACCGGGAATTTGGTGTCTCTGAGCGCCCAGAACTTGGTGGATTGCTCCGGGATGTACGGGAACAAGGGCTGCGCCGGGGGTTTCATGACGGAGGCGTTCCAGTACATCATCGACAACGGCGGCATCGAGTCCGAGGAATCTTATCCCTACACGGCTCAGGTGGGCCTGGAAGCGCTTGGAAAACTCCAGGAAAACGCATGGAAGTGCTGTGGCAGCTCGCTCTGTTCCTGCTTTCCTTCCTCCCCCTCCTCCTCCTCCTCCTCCTCCTCTCCCACCCAATTCCCTCTTCCCGGGTTTCCCGGTGGCACCTTTGCTCCTCATCCAAACCCATCCCAGGATCCTCGGGACTATTTTGAGGGGAATGACTGGACCAGGAGATGGAATTCCTACCTGGTTATTTCATCATTCCTCGGGACACGAGCTGGAGGGGAGGAAAAAATGGGTCAGGAGCCTCCCGAAAACACGATCCTGGGAAATGGGTCAGAGCAACAACAGCTCCATCCGAGGAAAAGTGGGATTTAACTCTCCAAATGTGGAGCTACAGAGGGAAAAGCTGCCGTTCCCGGAGTCCAGATGTGGATGGGGAGGATGAGGATGGAGACTCCAGGGAAGAGGAGGATGAAGACGGAGGCTTGTGCTGGTTTTAGTTAGGATTGCAAAGGGAATCCCAACCTTAGAGAAAGGGCTGGAGCGATGTTTTTGAGGAAAAAGGGCAGAGAATCCTCTGGGAAAGGTTGGGCTGAGGATCCTCCAGGAACCTCCATAATCCATATCTAGAAACCCTCGATCCGAACAAACCCGTGGAGCCCGGGGTGGGGTTGGGAACGTCCCCGGATTCCGCCGGCTCATTCCCGTTTCCCGGCAGAACGGGACGTGCCGCTACAATGCCTCGGCCCGCGCCGCCTCCTGCTCCCGCTTCGTGGAGCTGCCCCAGGGTGACGAGGCCGCGCTCAGGGACGCCGTGGCCACCGTGGGCCCCGTGGCCGTGGCCATCGACGCCACGCGGCCCAGCTTCTTCCTCTACCACTCCGGTGAGGGTTCCAGCCGGGATATCGGGGAATCGGGCGGGATTCGGGAAGTTGGGGGTTCATTCCTGGAGGGAGGCTGGGATGGGATGGGCTTTAGGGCTCTTCCAACCCAAGCTGTGATTCCGTGATGGGGCAAAGCCCATTCCGTGCGTTCTTTCAGCTTGGGCACCTTCCGGGACAGCGGGAATTGGGTGGGATTTGGGAAGTTGGGGGTTAATTCCTGGAGGGAGGTTGGAACACGGGATGGGGGTGGTCTTTGAGGTCTTCAGGGCTCTTCCAACCCAAACCCAAACCCAAACTCACCTTCTTCCGTTCTTTCAGCCCCTGTTGTGAGGAAACCTTCGGAATTTGGGTGGGATTTGGGAGGTTAGGGGTAAATTCCTGGAGGGAGGCTGGGATCGGTGGGAATTCCGGGTTTTCCCCCCACTTCCAGGGGTGTACGACGACCCCCAGTGCTCGCAGGAGGTGAACCACGGGGTGGTGGTGGTGGGATACGGCTCCCTGGACAACAAGGAATATTGGCTGGTGAAGAACAGGTAAACCCTTGAGATCCACCGGGAATCCTGGAATATTCCTGGCTGCAAGGGACCCACAAGGATCAGAGTCCAATTCCCAGCCCTGGATACCCCCAAACTCCCAGCTTGTCCCTCAGGGCCTTTTCCAGGTGCTTCTTGGCCCATGGAAAGGTTGGAATGATGATCCGTAAGGTCCATTCCCAACCCAACCCGCTCCAGAATTCCACGATTTTCTGTTTGGAGCTGCCCAAATCCGTGGGGTTCCGTGGTGGCCTTGGCAGCCTTGGACTTTGTGATTTCCAAGGGCTTTTCCAACCCAAACTTCCAGGCTTCTGGTGCTTTCTCCTGTAAGAACAAGGATTAAGCCACCCCAAATTCCCAGCAATCCCCGTGGCGGCACATTCCGAGCGGAGAATGTCGCTCCAACACCCCCAAAATGCCACTTTTCCTTCACCGGGAGGGCCCTGGAGGATTCTGGCTGCATCCAGAAACTCCTAAAGGGTAAAAAAATCCCAGAAATCAATCCAGGTGCTGCTCCAGCAGGAAAATAACTGGGAGAACTGAATAAATGGAAGAGCAGAGGGGAAGTGTGGGGAGCAGGAATCACTTCCCAGGGCTCATTCCTCAATCCTGGTCCCTCGCACCCGATTCCAAACTGGGATGAGGCTCCTTTTCCCACCCCGGAACTTTTTTCCAACCTCCACAATCCCACGATTCCGTAAGGGAACACGGGACTAGAAATCCCACAAATCCATTAATTCAGCCCCGAATCCGCCGCTCCTCTCCCAGAAAAAAACAAACAAACAAAAAAATTCCCCAGGAATTGAGTTTTTCCCCATCTCTGTTCCCCCTTCCCAAAGCTGGGGCATCCATTTCGGAGACGCGGGATACATCCGGATGATCCGGAACGCCTCCAACCACTGCGGCATCGCCAGCTACGCCTCCTACCCGCTGATTTAGCCGGATCCGCGCTCCGGACACGATCCCAAGGCTCCAGTTGTCCGTGGATCCCATCCTGGCAGGGATTCTTCCACTTCCAGGGTGGCTTCCCAGCGCCGCGGTCGGATCCACGGGCTGGGAGGGAATCCTGGGGGGTGTGGGAGGTGGGAATGTCGGTGGTGGTTATCCGGGGAATTCTGCAGGGGGGAATTTGGAGGTTTGGGAGTGAAGTTGTGCTTCCTGCAGGGGTTGGGCACAGGGATCACAGGGGTCGTGGGTTCGTCCCTCCGGAGCTGCTGCGGTGCCGGCCATCGCCTTCTCTCCGTGTGACGCTGCTGGAATTGCAAACATTCCGTGGAAAATAAAAAGATTGCGTTCGCTGCCTCAAAATCCCGATGCTTGGGGGTAATCCCACCCTCCCCCCCCCAAAAAAAAATCCAATATTTGGTGCCTCCGTGGTGGCTCCGGTCACCCCACAGCCAAGAATTCCGTGTTGGTGGATGGAGATCCCGAGGGAACAGTGTCCCTTTGTCCCTGAACAATGTCCCGGGGCTGGAATTCCTCACCCCCTCATCCCACCCCTCGCTCGGAATCCAGGGTGCCGGGAATCTCCTCACCGGGATGAGAGGTAAGGATGATCCCACCGGGATCTGGCTCCTGGTGCCGCTCCCGTGGGATTTAGAGCTGGAAAAGAGTGAATTCCCAGCGGCCGGATTGGGAGTTTAGGGCAGGTTTTGTTGGGAAAACAATGGGAAAAGGAGTTGTCCCTGTTGTATCGCAAATCCTGGTGCTCCTGAGCCTGGCACTGGGGTGGAGCTGTGGGATCGGGCAGGATGAGACCCCCGAGGGGACCCCGGTGAGGAAGAGCCGGTTCCAGAATCCCTTTGGAAATCATGGAATGATTAAGGTTGGAAAAGACCTCGGAGGTCATGGACTCCACCTGGAATATTTCCGGCGTTTTGGGGTCTCGGCTCCTTGGAAGGAGTTTTTGTCCGACCACGGAATCACGGCTTGGGTTGGAAAGGACCCAAAGACCCATTCCAGCCTCCCTTCAGGAATTTAAACCCCATCTTCCCAAATCCCACCCTAATCCCAAAGGTTTATGTGCGGAGGACTCCGGGGCGGACCCGCGGAACCAGGAAACGCGGAGCCAAAACTGAAACCCCAAAACTTGGGAAAAGGCTCATTCCCTGCCCTGGAGCCTGGGACGGGGACCTGACAAAATCCCTGGAAAACCTTTGGAGCTCGACGGGAGCGGGCAGAGCTCGGAGCCGCCGCCGGATCCCGGGAGGTGTCACCTCCTGGCACCTCCCGAATCCCGCGCAAAGGTCCCCGTTCCGCCCGTTTGTTTAAACAAACACATTCCCGGCGGGACAAATCCCGAGGAATATCCAGGAGGGACACGGAGCTCAGGGGTCAGGTTAGCTCCGGGCTGGGGAATTGGGGAATTTCCTGGGATTTCTGCTGGAGGTGACGGATCCGAGACACCCCGGCCGAGGGTTGCGGGAGCTTTGCTGCGCTCCCGGAGCTTTTCCATGCTCCCGAATATTCCTGGAAGTGGGAATTGCAGCCCGCCGGGGATACTGAGAGCCCGCAGGTGCCTCCGGAGCGGGATGGAGTTAATCCGGCCGGGATTGACTCGTTCCACGCTGGCTTTTCCCAGGAAATGAAATCCCGCCTGGATCCGCCTGTGCTGGGATTGTCCAAGGTGTGTGATCCGTCCGGAACCGGGACCAGGTGGGGATGTGGGGGCAGCCCCATGGATTTGGGATTCAGCCCCACGGATGTGGGGTTCCGCCGGCAGCGGGGTTGGAAAACTGGGAAAACTCCGGGGAGGTGGGGGGAGGAGGAATTCCTGCCCTTGGAGCGGGGAAACTGAGGCACGGAGTCACCCCCCCCCCCCCCC
>NW_024581024.1:26117-39725 GCF_017639235.1 Corvus kubaryi
GGGGTCCCACTCCTGTCCGTGGGGTCCCAGTCCCGATCCGCGGGGTCCCGCTGGTGTCCCGAGGGGTCCCACTCCTGTCCGTGGGGTCCCACTCCTGCCCCATGGCCGCCCCCCCTGTTCTTCCCCATCTCCCTTCCCCCTCTCCCGGCCTCCCCCAAGGGTCCCTCGGCTCCTCCCGGGGGTCCCTCAGCCTCTCCCCGCCCTCAAGGGGGGGTCGGGAGCAGGGACGACCCCCTTTGGCGTTGGGACCCGTGTTTGGGAAGGGGAACTGGGGGGTCCCGAAGCGCCGCCGTTTTGGGGGGCTGTTGGTGGGCGCCCCAAGTGCCCCGACCCGCCGGGCTCAGCGCCGGTGCCAGGCACTGCCTGGGCCGCGGGGGTGGCGAGGGGGGGCACAAAGGCCTCTCTGTGCCCGTGGGGGCCCGTGGGGCGGGGGGGGGTCCGAGGCGAGCACGGGGACACTCGGGGTGACACCGGCTCGCTCCCCTTTTCCATGCGGGAAACCCAAACCGACCCCCACTCCCCCCCCAAAACCATCCCCGTGGGGGCTCAGCCATCTCCCGACCCCCCGTTTTGGGGCGAAAAAGGGTGAAACCCCTCAATTTGGCTAAAAATAGGACCGGGGGGGGGGGGTGTGCAGGACGATGTCCCCAACCCCCACGGGGCAGCGTCACCCCCGGCTGCGCCCCCGCACCCCGTCCCCATTGGGGCTGGCGCCGGGGGGGCCGTGCCGGGGCGGGGGGGATCTCTCCCGCAGCCTCCGGTTGCCGTGGAGACGGGATGCTGGGAAGCGGGAGCGAGCGCAGGGAGCGGGGTGCTCTCTCCCCATCCTCCGGGCTCCCCACCGACCCCACGGGGGACCGGCCGCTCCCGCAGCCCTCCCGGCTCCCCGCAGCCATGAGCCGCGTCCCGAGACCGGCGGGGGGGGCCGGGGGGCGGCCGCGATGCCGCAGCCCCGTCAGGCGTCCGGTGCCGCTGTCCGGGCAGGGCAAGGATAAGGAGAGGATGAAGGAAGGGAAGGAGAAGGACGCGCGTTACACCAACGGGCACCTCTTCACCACCATCTCCGTGTCCGGCATGACCATGTGCTTCGCCTGCAACAAGAGCATCACGGCCAAGGAAGCGCTCGTGTGTCCCAGTGAGTGCCCGGGGGATCCCAGGGGGGAGCCGGGGGGGATATTCCAGGTGGATGTGCCAGGGGAGGGGGGTGCCAAGGGGGATTTGCCAGGGGGGATGTTCTGCGGCGATCCACGGTGGAATTGCTGGGGTGGGTGGCTTTACCGGGGTGGCTTTGCCAGGTTGGCATTTCCAGCTTGGCTTTGCCAGGGCAGAAATGCCACGGTGGCTTTGCTGCAGTGGCTTTGCCAGGGTGGCATTGCTGGGGTGGCTTTTCCAGAGCCGAGTTGCCAGGGTAGCTTTGCCGCAGTGGCTTTTTTGGGATGGCTCTTCCAGGGTGGCTTTTCCTTCATGGTTTTGCCCGGGTGGCATGGCTGGGGTGGACATGATGGTGAGGCTTTGCCAGGTTGGCTCTGCCAGGGCGGAATTGCCAGGGTGGCTTTGCTGCAGTGGCTTTGCCAGGGTGGATTTGCCAGGATGGCTTTCCCATCCTGGTTTTGCCAGGATGGCTCTCCTGGGGTGGATGTGCCAAGGGCAGAATCGCCAGGGTGGCTTTTCCAGGTTGAAATTTCCGGGGTGGCTTTGCTGCAGTGGCTTTGCCGGGGTGGATTTGGTGGGGTGCCTTTGCCAGGGTGGCTTAGCTGGAATGGAATTGCCAGGATGGATTTTCTGGGGTGGCTTTCTCATGGTGGCTTTGCCAGGGTGACATTTCCATGGTGGCTTGGCCGGGGTGGCTTTGCCGCAGTGACTTTTCCGGTGTGGATTTGCCAGGGTGGCTTTTCCTGGGGTGGTTTTTCCATAGCAACTTAGCCAGGACGGCTTTGCCGCAGTGGCCTTTGCCAGGGTGGCTTTTCCTGGGGTGGCTTTTCCATGGCGGCTTTGCCGGGGTGGCTTTGCCGCAGTGGCTTTTCCTGGGGTGGCTTTTTTTGGGATGACTTTTTTTGGGGTGGCTTTGCTGGGGCGGAATTGCTAGGGTGGCTTTGCCAGATTGGATTTGCCGCAGTGGCTTTGCCAGGGTGGCTTTTTTTGGGATGGCTTTTTTGGGGTGGCTTTGCCAGGATGACTTTTCCAGGATGACTTTGCCACGGTGGCTTTTCCAAGATGACTTTTCTGGGGTAGCTTCTCCAAGATGACTTTTCTGGGGTGGCTTTTCCATGGTGGCTTTGCCGCAATGGGCACCGCAGTGCCCATTCCCAGAGCCTGGTTCCTCCCGGATTTGTGCCCTGGAGCAGGAGATGGTTTCTCCATCCTGGCACATCCCAGCTCCCTGGCGCTGGTGGCCCTGGGCTGGCACTGGTGACCCCGGTCTGGCGCGGTGCCCTCGGGGTTGGGGCAGCTGCTCCCTGGCAGCTGCAGCTCCGGCAGCGCCTGGTGATCCGCATCCACCCGCATTCCCACCACATCTGCTGCCGTCGCTCTGCCAGGATCCGGGGGAAGGGAGGGTGGCAGGAGGGTCCCCGTGGCCTCCCCGTCACCTCTCCGTGTCCCCCAGCCTGCAACGTCACCATCCACAACCGCTGCAAGGACACCCTGCCCAACTGCACCAAGGTGAAGCAGAAGGTGAGCGTGGGTGACACGAGCCGGGTGGGTGAGGGGTTTGTGGGGGATGAGGGAATGGGGGGATGCGGGAATTGGGGACAAACGAGGACAGTGACGCTTCCGCTCCCCCGCAGCAGCAGAAGGCGGCGCTGCTGAAGAACAGCTCAGCCCTGCAGTCGGTGTCCCTGCGCAACAAGAGTGAGTGGGGGGAGCTTCCCTTCCCTTCCCTTCCCTTCCCTTCCCTTCCCTTCCCTTCCCTTTGTCCCTGCACAGCCTGGGGGGTGACGGGGGGGTCCTGGCACTGACCTCCCGGTGTCCCCCCACCCCAGATGCCATCCGGGAGCGCCCCAATTCCGCCATCTACCCCTCGGAGAGTTTCCGGCAGACGCTGCTGGGATCCCGCCGCGGCCGCCCCTCTTTGTCCCTCTCCAAGAGCGTCTCCACCACCAACATCTCGGGGTAAGGGCAGGAAAACCGGGGGGACAGGGGGATCCGGGGGTGTCCCCAGTGTCCCCATCACGTCACACCCCCTCCCCCAGGACGTTCAACGATGACTCCCCCCTGGGCATCCGGCGGATCCTGTCCCAGTCCACGGATTCCCTCAACATGCGCAACCGGACGCTCTCCGTGGAGTCGCTGATCGACGAAGGTGGGGACACCGCGGGGGGACGTGAGGATGCGGGGGAGGGCCACGGGGAGCCCGTATCCCACCGATGTCACCTGCAGGCCCTGACGTCATCCTGAGCCAGCTGCTGAGCGATCTGGAGGCAGACGGGAAGGAGTTCGAGGCGGATTCCTGGAGCCTGGCGGTGGATAACAGCTTCCTGCAGCAGCACCGCATGGATGTCATGAAGCGTCAGGATGTCATCTACGGTGAGGGGACACAGGGACGGGGGACAGCGGGACAGGACGTAGGGATGGGGATGCAGAGATGGGAGACATGGGGACAGGGCAGGGGACACAGGAAGAGGTTGGAGAAGCAGGAATGGGGACACAGGGACAGGACAGGGGATGCAGGGACAGGGATGCAGCGATGAGGACACACGGTCAGGCTGGGTGGCCGTCCCTGGCTCCTGTCCCCTCTGTGCTGTTGCCGGGGTGCTGTCCCTGTCCCCGGGGGTTCTGTCCCTGTCCCCGAGGTGACCGCGCCGTGCCCCCGCAGAGCTGATGCAGACGGAGCTGCACCACGTGCGGACGCTGAAGATCATGGGCGCCCTGTTCCGCAGGGCAATGCTGGAGGAGCTGCAGCTGGACCCCGGCACTGTCCAGCGCATCTTCCCCTGCCTCGACGAGCTCAGCCACATCCACGAGCGCTTCCTGGCCCAGCTCCTGGAGCGGCGCCGGGAATCGCTGGCGCAGGACAGCAACAAGAACTTCGTCATCGACCGCCTCGGTGACATCCTCGTCAGCCAGGTGGGCAGGATGGACTGGGAAATGGGGGTACGAGGGAATGGGGTACCGGGGGATGGGGATCCTGGAGGTGGGGATAGTGGGGGATTTGGGAGCCGGGGAATGGGGATACTGGGGGATGACAGTGCCAAGAAATGGGGTACCAGGGGGTGGGGATGCTGGGGGACCTGGGGATAGTGGGGGGACAGGAAATGGAATACCAGGAAACCGGGATGCTTTGGGGTGTGGGGATGCCCATGGATGGCAAAGGGGGGGACGCGCTCACCGATGTCCCCTCGTCGTTCCCGCTGCCAAGTTCTCGGGCCCGAGCGCGGAGCAGCTGCGCAAAGCCTACGCGGAGTTCTGCAGCAAACACACCAAGGCGCTCAAGGAGTACAAGGACCTGCTGGCCCGGGACAAGCGCTTCCAGCAGTTCATCCGGGTGGGCTCCGCGGGGACCCCGGGCTGGGGATCGGGGTCTCCATCCTCTGGAGGGACCCCCAGGGTGGGGGGTCGGGGGTGTCCCTGCGCGTTCCAGGCTTTGTGCCCCAGTGGAAAACCCTTCTCCCAAATCCGTGCCTCAGTTTCCCCAACTTGTGTCCCTCCCTAACTGAGCCCCGGGGGGGGCCCCGGCCGGCGGCGGGGGGTCCCTGCTGATGGGGGTTACTGATGGAGGGGGGTCCCTGCTGACGGAGTGTCCCCCCTGTCCCCCCAGCGGGTGACACGATCCCCCCTCCTCCGCCGCCACGGCGTCCCCGAGTGCATCCTGCTGGTGACGCAGCGCATCACCAAGTACCCCGTGCTCATCGAGCGCATCCTCAAGAATTCCAAAGGTACCGGGGCGGGAAGGGGCTGCGGGAAGGGGCTGCGGGAAGCGGCTGCGACCCGGGACGTTGTGGGGCGGCGCCGGAATTCCATCCTCGCTGGAATTCCATCCTCCCGCCCCTGCTCGCAGACAACGAGGGGGACTGTGCGGACCTGTCGCGGGCACTGCGGTTGGTGAAGGAGCTGCTCTCGGCCGTGGACGAGGAGGTTCACGCTTGGGAGCTCCGCGGGCGCCTCTGGGACGTTTTCCGGCGCGTGGACCCGCGGGCCAAGGTGCCGCTGCTCTGGGATAGCCGCCCCGGAGCGTTCGGGAGGGACGAGCTGCTCCGCAGGAAGCTGGTGCACAGCGGGGGGATGCTCTGGAAAACGGCGGCCGGGCGCTTCAAAGGTGGGAAGTGGCAGGGGGAAAGGGGAGAAATGGGAGTGGAGGACGTCCAGGGAGCAGGGGGTGGGGATACCGGGGAACCTGTCGTGGAATGGGGGTCCCCAGAGATTGGGGAGGATGCTGGGACACCCCCTCTTCTCCACGGCTGAATTTGGGACTCGGGAGGGGGGCCATGGGGCTCAGCGGGGTGAATCCCCCCACTCACCCCCGCTCACTCCAGACGTCCTGGTGCTGCTGATGACGGACGTGCTCGTGTTCCTGCAAGAGAAGGACCAGAAATACACCTTCCCCATGCTGGTGAGCCGCCCCCTCCTCGTCCCGACCCTCACCGCGGCTCCACTGGGGCAGCATTCCCAGTTCCCAGCGCTTCCCAATCCCGCAGGACAAGCCGGCCGTCATCTCCCTGCAAAACCTGATCGTGCGGGACATCGCCAACCAGGAGAAGGGGATGTTCCTGATCAGCGCAGCCCCGCCCGAGATGTACGAGGTGCACGCGGCTTCCCGGGATGACCGCAACCACTGGATGAAGGTCATCCAGCAGGCCGTCAGCCTGTGAGTGCCCCCGGGAATTTGGGGATGGCCGGGAACCCCCCTCCCAGGAATCTCTTGGAAGGGCTGGGGGGGCCCCCAGTGGTTGCAGGGTGGGTGGTGGTGGGCGCTGGGAGCTGGGGGGGAGAAAGGGGGATGGATGTGGGGTGACGGAGCTGGGGGGGGGGTCCTGGCTCTGACCCCCCATCCCGGCCCTCGCAGCTGTCCGAGCCGCCAGGATTTCCCCCTGATTGAGACGGAGACTGAAGCGTCCTTGCGGAAGCTGAAAGGTGGGGGCCCATCCCTGTTCCCTCACCCCGCCTCATCCCCCCCATCCCTGCTCGTCCCCCCATCCCTGCTCATCCCACCCCATCCCCGCTGACCCCCCAATTCCCGCTCCCCCTCTCCAGAGCGGATGGAGCAGCACGACCGTCAGATCGCGGCGCTGCTGGAGGAGAAGGTCGGGATTTTTGCGGACATGCTGGCGCTGGGCAGCGGCTGCTCTGAGCCTCCCCCGGCCCCCCGCGGGACCCCCTTCCCTGGTGACCTCACCCGGGGCCCCCGCGGGGATGTGCTGCTGCATGACGCCATCCGGGAAGGTACAGGAGCACCGGGATGGGGTGACCCGGGGTGGGAAGGGGTGGGACGGGTACCCCAGGATGCCCCAGGATGCTCTGGGATGGAGATGTTTGGATGGGGAAACTGAGGCAGGGGTCCGGCGTGTGGGAGGGGCTCACGCTGCCCTTCCCCCACAGTGGAATGCCTGAAGGAGATTTTCACGGGATGCACCCGGGATCGGGATCGGGACCAGAACCAGAACAACCCCCCCGAGGCCGAGAGCTGCCCCAGCCCCAGCACCAGCAGTAAGGGGGGATGGGGGGTGGGCGTGCTGGGTTGGGGGGACCCCCGGGACCCCCCTGAGGCTCACCCAGTGTCTCCCTGCAGACGGTGACTCCGGCAGCATCAACGGCTCCTTGGAATTCCGGGCAGATCCGGATGCTGGGCAGCGGGTGAGTTGGGGAGGGGGCACAGGGGGGCAGCTGGGGACCCCCCAGCCCACACTGGGCTCCTCAGTGTCACCGCACTCTCTCCGCAGGACGGGAATGGGAATCAGGTCCCTCCGAGGGGATCCCAGGAGGTGAGGAAAGGGTTTTGGGGTGGGTGGGTGGTGCCTCAGTGTCTCCCCCCCAGCGTGGGCACTCGGGGTTCACCGCCCCCCCCCCCAAATCCTGTCCCCCCCAGGAGATCAACCAGCGCCTGGTGAACCTCTACGGGCTCCTGCTGCGGCTGCAGGTGGGACAGGGGGACAGACAGCGGGAAGGAGGACGAGGGGGTACCCCCTGCCCAAATCCATCCTGCTCCCAAATCCATTCCCTGCCCCCTTTCTCCCCCCTGCCCCCATTCCTCATCTTCCCCATTCCTCTCCTTCCTCCCATTCCCCTCTGAACCCTCTTACCCCATCCCCCCTTTATCCCCATTTCCCCTTTTTCCCCTCTGACCCCTCTCCCTCCGCAGGTCCAGCTGACCCATCAGGAGGTGCTGCTGGAGCTGCAGGTGCCTCCGGAGGGGCTGCAGCGGCCGCGGCCCCGCCGGGGCTCCCAGCCGGCCGTGCCGGTGACCGGGGGCGCGGAGCCGGGCGCCGGGGCGGAGCTGGCGCTGCTGCAGCGGCAGCACGGGCTGGTGCAGGAGGAGCTGAGCCGCTGCCGGCAGCTGTGCCAGGAGCGGGCGCAGGAAGCGGCGGCTCTGGAGTCGCGGCTGCGGGACAGCGAGCGGGAGAGGTCCCGGTTGGAGCGGGAGCTGCAGGAGGCGCGGGGGACACCGGCGGGGCCGCGGGGGCGGCGGGCGGCGGAGCCCCGGCGCAGGAGCCTCCCGGCCGGGGATGCGCTGTACCTGAGCTTCACCCCCCCGCAGGTGGGCGCAGGGCACCGGGGGGCACCGGGGGGCACCGGGGGGTGGGCACGGGCCGTGGGGAGCTGAGGGGGAGGGATGGGGGTGGTGTGTGACACGAGTTGTGTCCGGCCGCAGCCCCCACGCGTGGGGGGGCGCAGGGGATGAGGCCTGACCCCCCCCCCTCTGTTCCCCCCCCCCCCCTCCCCCAGCTGAGCCACGCCAGCCCCCCCGCCGGCCTCCCGTTCCATCCCCCCGCCTTCCCCAGCCCCCGGGACGAGCTGGAATTCCGGGGCGCCGATCCCGAGCGGTTGAGGGAGGGCGAGGACACCCTGGACGTGCTCCTGGAGGATGAGGGGGGCTTGGGGAGCCGCCACTCCCCCCCCGCCAGCCCCCGAGGTGCGTCCCCGTTTGGGAGAGGGGCAGCAGATCCCACCCTGGGGGTCCCCATCTTATTTTGGGGGGGGTTAACCTGGAGTTTTTCTCTAGATTTCCTGAGGATGCAGGATATTCCCGAGGAGGTGGAGAACAGCCAGGAGCTGAAGGAGGGCGACGGGGACAGTTAGGGACCCCCGCAGCCCCCACAGCACCCCACGATTCCCTCCCCAGGACACGCCGGGGGCTGGATCCAACCGTGGGGAGCGTTGGGAAAAGCGGGATGGGGACGCTGCTATTCCCACGGGAGCCTTATGGGAACGGGTGGGGGTCCGGTCGCCCCCTCCCCTACTCCAGCCCAGGGGGCGTGGGGGTGACATCGTGTCCCTCCTCTTCCCGCTGGGATTTATTTATTTATTTGGATGCTTTGGGGTGCGGGAGGCGGCCCCGGGGGGGTGGGGGGGAACCCCCCGCTCCTGGGTCAGCGGTGACAGTGACTCCTCTCCCCCCCCCCCCCGGTGTCGGGGGGCTGCCCAAGGGTGGGGCGGGGAGGGACGGGGTCCCCGCGGATTAACTGTAAAAACAAAGGACAAAAAACAACAACAACAAAAAGGAAAAAATATAAAAAAATTTGGAAAACCGTGAAAATGAAGAGTTTGGAGCCAAAGTGAACGGGAAGGGAGCTGCGGGAGGCAGGGACCAGCCGGGCCGGGGGGTGTCTCATCAGTGCACTGAGTGTGTGGGGTCTCAGCCGGTGGGGGGAGGGTGGTCTCGGCCCGGGGGGGCGATGGGGCCGGGTTTGGGGCGGACTCGCAGGGCGGGGCCGTTCCCGGGGCGGTGCCGGACCCGCCGGGCCGGGGGCAGGACCGGGCGCGGGGCGGGGCGGGCGGAGGACGCGGCCCCGGAGCGGCGGCTCCCGGGGGTCCCGCAGCGACGGGAGGACGGGGGGGGGGGCGGGGGCGGGGGGGTCGCGGCTCCGGAAGCTCCCGCGGCGGGGGGAGGACGGGGGTGCCGCGGGTCCCGGCCATGAAGAGGATGCTCTCCTGCTCCAGCTCGCAAGTGACGGTGAGTGCCGGGAGGGAACTGGGGGCCCGTGCCAGCTGCGATCCCAATCCCGATGCCAGCCCCACTTCCAGCTGCTGTCTCAATTCCAACCCCAATCCCGATGCCAGCCCCACTTCCAGCTGCTGTCTCAATTCCGACCCCAATCCCAATGCCAGCCCCACTTCCAGCTGCTGTCCCAGTTCCGACCCCAATCCCGATGCCAGCCCCACTTCCAGCTGCTGTCCCAATTCCGATCCCAGCCCCGATCCCAGCCCGCTGCCGGCTGCGATCCCGAGACCGACCCCAGTGCCAGCCCCGATGCTGCCTCAGTCCCGACCCCAATCCAGCTCCGAGGCCACCCTCAATCCCAGACGCAATTCCAATCCCAGTCCCGATCCTGGCTGCAATCCCTATCCCCAGGCTCCAATCCCACTCCCGCTTCTGACGCTGGTCCCGATGCCACCGGCAGTCCCAGCCTCATCCCCAGCCCCCATCCCAGAGGCAACCCCAGTCCCAGCCCCAATCCTGACCCGAATCCAGCCCCCAGCCCCGACCCTCTTGCCCCCAGCCCCGGCCCCGCTGCAGGTCCCACAGCCCATCTCTGCTCCCAGCCCCGGTTCCCGTCCCCGGACCATGGTCTCGGCCCCTGCTCCCGGTGCCGGTGCCACTCCCGCCCGGTGCCACGCTGGAGCCCAGCCCGGCTCGGTGGCACTCGCCAAACCAGCCGGGCGGGCACAGGCCGGGACACGCTCCGTCCTCTCCGCCCCTTCCCGGCTCCGCGGGGATCACGGAACCCCCACGGAGTGGGGAAACTGAGGCAGGAGACGCGCGGGGGGCACGACACTGGGCGGTCCCGTCCCGGGGTGGGGGTCCGGTGCAGGATTTGGGGTCCTGTCCTGCATTTGCGGTCCCATGCCACCCCCCGCAGATGGAGAGCTGGACGCGGCAGGACCAGAAGCTCCTGGAGGCGGTGACACGCGGGGACGTGGCCCGGGTGGCCACTCTGGCCGCCCGCAAGGCCGCCCGCCCCGCCAAGCTCAACGCCAGGGGACAGTCCGCGTATGTCACCCCTGGGGGGACACGGGGGGCCGCAGGGGGGTCCCGGGGGGGTTGTGGCACGGGTCACGGCCACCTCTCGCCCCTCAGGCTCCATCTGGCCGCGGCCGGGGGTCTCACCGAGTGCCTGACGCTGCTGCTGGAGCACGGGGCCCCCGTCAATGACAGGAACGATGATGGTAGGTGGGGACACCTTGGGGACACCTTGGGGACACCCAGCCAGGTCCCTGTGTCACCCTTGGAGGAGCCCAGACCTGCACCCCAAGGCAGGGCAAGGATCCCCGGGAGCACCCTGGGGAGTGTTCCCAAGGAGGGGGTGTCCCCAAGGAGGGGGTGTCCCTTGATGGAGCGGGGTGTCCCCTGGGGGTGTCCCCAAGGAGGGGGTGTCCCGTGGGGGTGTCCCCAGTGCCCGGCCCGGTCCCCACAGGTAGCACCGCCCTGCACTTGGCCACCATCGCCTGCCAGCCCCAGTGCGTGAAGGTGCTGCTGCAGGTACAGAGCAGGATGGGAATGGGAATGGGAATGGGAATGGGATGGAAATGGGAATGGGAATGGGAATGGGAATGGGAATGGGAATGGGAATGGGATGGGATGGAAATGGAAATGGGAATGGGATGGGAATGGGAATGGGAATGGGAATGGGAATGGGATGGGGATGGGAATGGGATGGGATGGGAATGGGAATGGAAATGGGAATGGGATGGAAATGGGAATGGGATAGAAATGGGATGGAAATGGGAATGGAAATGGAAAAGGAAATGGGATGGGATGGAAATAGGAGGGAAATGGGATGGAAATGGGAATGGGAATGGGGATGGGATGAGATGGGATGGAGCTGGGGCTGAAAACAGATGAAGATCAGGATTGAGACAGGGATAAGGACACGGATGGAGATGCAGAGGAGGATGAGCATGGAGGTGGGAATAAAGATGAGGACAAGGACACGGAACAAGGGCAGGGATGAGGATGGGAACAGGGCTGGGTTGGGGGGGCCGGTGCCGTTCCCATCCCGGGGGTCCCTTCCCGCTGTCCCCCCAGCACGGAGCCAACGAGCGCCACGTGGACGGGCAGAACCGGACACCGCTGCACTGGGCCGGTGAGGGGGGGGGGACACGGGGACACCCCCGGGACGTGGGGGACACCAGAGGTCCCCCAGAGCCCCCGCAGTGACGCAGCCCCCCCACAGCCTCCTCGGGCTGCGCCTCCAGCATCCTCCTACTCTGCGACCACGGCGCCCCGCTGGATGTCCCCGACACTGTGAGTGGGGACAGGGGGACAGCAGGGGGTGACAGGGGACAGCAAGAGCTGATGGTCACCCCCTGTGTCCCCCCAGCACGGCCAGACCCCCCTGATGCTGGCGGCGCGGGGGAACCACGCGGCCGCTTGTGCCCAGCTCCTGCGGCGCGGGGCCGAGCCCGGGCTGGCCGACAGGGACGGCAGGTGGGTGACAGGGGGGACACTGGGGACACTGGGGTGCCCTGGGGACACCGGTGCATGGTATCCCGAGGGTGCCACCGGGATAGGGGGGGTCACTGTGTCACGGTGCCATCTTGCCACTGTGCCCGTGTGCCACCCCCTGCCACCGCTCACTGTTTCCTTGTGTCCCCGTGTCCCTCCGTGTCACCCATGTCTCGGTGTCCTCAGGACAGCGCTGGAGCTGGCGCTGGCTCACGGCAGCCTGGAAGCGGCCGAGCTGCTGCAGAGCCACCAGAAGAACAAAGACACTGGGAATGTCACCGGGAATGTCACCGGGAAGGCCCCGAGCTGGGCTCTCCGGAAGGTCCCGCACTGCGTAGGGAGAGGTGAGACCCCCCTGGAGCCCTCCAAGAGAATGGACAAAACGGGGGGAAATGGGGACCCATCCGGGGGAAATGGGGGGGGAAATTGGAAAAACTAGGGAAAAACTGGGAAAACGGGATTGTGTTTTTCCGTCCAGCAGAGAATGGTGCTGGACAGGTGGGAATCCAGGGCGAGGAGGAGGAGGAGGAGGCCGAGGAGCAGCGGGACGGACGCGCTGCCCGGCGGCTGCGGGAGGAGCTGGTGAGGAAGACTCTGGAATGCCGGCGGCTGGAGGAAGCTGCCGGGGGCATCCGGCGGCGGCTGCGGGAGCTCGTGCGGCTCCTGCCGGGACGGGATGCGGGCGAGGAGGAGGAGGAGGATGAGGAGGATGACGGCGCCTGCCTGGAGCTCCTGGCCAGGCGCGTGGCGGAGCTGAGGAAGAGGACGAGGGATGAAGAGGGAGAAGGAGGACACGGCAACGCCGAGGCTCCGGCGCTGATCCCGTTCCTGGCCTGGCTGGGAGAGGAGTGCTCCAAAATGCAGGAAGCGAAGGCCGGCGCCTTCTGCCGGAGCCAGGAGCTGCATCGGGAAGCAGAGGATTCCCTCCGCGACGGGGCCGTGGGCCGGAGCGCGGCCGCCTGGGAAGAGCTGGCGGCGGGGCTGGAGCAGGCGCTGGACCACCAGGACCAGATCCATGCCAGGATACTCCAGGAATCCCAAATCCTCCTGGAAAAGCTCCGTCGGGAGCCGGCGGCAGCGTGCCGGTGCGCGGTGAACGGCGCGGAGCCGGCTGCGGGTGGGAAGAGCCGGGGCGAGATGCCGAGGGAGA
The DNA here is from genome assembly GCF_017639235.1 of Corvus kubaryi. Lineage (NCBI taxonomy): Eukaryota > Metazoa > Chordata > Aves > Passeriformes > Corvidae > Corvus > Corvus kubaryi. Next base: position 38,867 of record NW_024581024.1, read on the forward strand.
GCGGGAGGATGGAGAAGGAGCTGCTGGAGCTGCGCGAGGGCAACGGGAAGCTCCTGGTGGAGCTGGCGCGGCTGGGCCGGGAGCGGGAGCGGCTGCAGCAGGAGCTGCGGGAGCTGCGGGATCCCGGGAAGCGGGACGAGGCGTGGCGGCTGCGCCGGGAGCTGCGGGCGCTGCGGGACGGGGTCGGAGCGCGGGTGCGGGAGGCGGGAGGCGACGCCGGGGCCGGAATCCTCCGGGATCTGCACCGGCGGCTGGACGCGCTGGTGCGCTCGCAGCACGAGGCCCTGCAGCTCATCACGGAGATGGAGGGAGAGGCCGGAGAAAGCCTCCGGAGCGACGGGGAGAGCGGGATACCGGGAGCGGCCGTGCGTGCCGACGAGCCGCGGGGCCCGGAGCGCGGGGCCGGCACCGCCGCTGTCCCAGCGGAGCCGCCGGGGCCGGAGGCGGCCGGGAGGGAGCGGGAGCTGCGGGAGAAGGCGGAGGGGCTGGAGCGCAGCCTGGGAGCGCTGCGGGAACGCGCGGCTCGGCTGGAGCGCGCCTGCCGGGATAAGGATGGGAAGGTGAGGGACCTTCCCAGCACCGATCCCATTCCCATCATCATCCTCTTCCCATCCCTGTCCCCATTGCCGCCCTCTTCCCGTCCTCCTCTTCCTCCCATGTCCATCCCCGTCTCCTTCCAATCCCCTTCCCAGTCCTCTTTCCATCATCATCACCCCTTTCCCACCATTGTTGCCATCATCATCTGCATCCCTGTTCCCTTCTCATCATTGTCCCCATCACAGTTCCATTCCCATCTCCTTTCCCATCCCATCCCATCCCATCCCATCCCGTCCCATCCCAATCCATCCCATCCCATCCC
>NW_024581024.1:39735-45962 GCF_017639235.1 Corvus kubaryi
CCATCCCATCCCATCCCGTCCCATCCCAATCCATCCCATCCCATCCCGTCCCATCCCAATCCATCCCAATCCATCCCATCCCATCCCATCCCATCCCATCCCATCCCATCTCCCAGCACCATCTGAGGGGACCAAGGAGCACCCTGGGGCATCACAGGGACCAGGGGGGTCTCAGGGGATGCCGGGGGCACCACCACCCCCCACAGCCCCTCAACACTGCCCCCAAATTTGCCCCCCCAGCTGAAGCAGCTGCTGGCGGAGACGGAGAAACTCTCGGCCGAGGTGTTGGGGCTGCGGGGCCGGAGCGCTCGGCTCCAGCTCCAGCTGGAGGTGGGGACAGTGCCCGGTGTCACCCGTGCCACCCTTTGTAACCCCCTGTCACTCTGTGTCCCCCCCGTCCCCCTCGTGCCACCCAGTGTCACCCTGTGCCCCCATCCCGCCTGTCCCCCCCAGGTCCAGCAGAAGCAGCACCGGGACACCGTGGCCGTGTACCGGAGCCACCTTCTCCAAGCTGCCCAGGTGGGACCCCCGGACCCTGCCTGGGGTCTCTGGGGGGTGGGGGCACAGTTTTGGGTGCTGGGCACCCAGGTGGGATCCCGGGAAAAGCCACACTCCCTCCTCCGCAGGGGTTCATGGACGAGGGCGTCCACGCCGCGCTGCTGCGGATCCTGCGGGCCGAGGCGGAAGCGGGGCCGTGGCATTAAACTGGGAAACTGGGACGCACACGTGGCCTGTGTCCGATTCCGTGTCCCATTCCATGTCCTCAATCCCGTGTCCCCATCCCAACAGCTCACGGAGGGGGGGGTGTGTGTGTGTGTACCCTTCTCCATTCCCTTGGAATCCACCTCAAACTGTGGGAACCCCCAGCCCGTTCCTGGGGTCCCCTTGTCCCCACTCGTCCCACTCCAGCACGGACTCGGTTCCCGTGGGAAGCGCTTTATTCCCGGCCCCCCCGGCCAGGGTCCCCCCACCACCTCCCCAGCGCGAATTTGGTGCCGGTGCTGACGCGCTCCAGGTCGGGGCCGTGGGCTGGAGCCCGGCGCAGGAGGATCCCGGTGGGAATCTGGGAGTTCCGGAAGCCGTCAGGGCTCGTCTCCATGATCCTGGGACAGGGAATGGGATCAGGGATGGGGCCATGGGGAGGCTGGACAGCCCCAGGTGTTCTCCAGCCTCGTGTTCCTGTCCCCACGGTGTCGGGAGCGTCTCACCCCACGGTGGCTGGCAGCTCTCTGGGGAATGATCCCGATCCCGATCCCGATCCCGATCCCGATCCCTCAGCTCCTTCCTCGGTAGCAGCGATGGCCTCCAGGACTGGCGGCTCCAGCCAGGCCACGGCGCTGACCTCACACGGGCTTGGACACAGCCGGGCCTGGGCATGGACCCCCCGTGGAGGGAGAGACCCCCAAGGGGGGGGACCCCAACCTCAATAGGGACCCCCACCCTTGGAGGGACCCCAACCTCAGGAGGGAACCCCACCCATGGAGGGACCCCCAGGGGAGGGACACCCCACCCACGAAGGGACCCCCACCCACGAAGGGACCCCCTCGGAGGTGCCGCCCACCTGCAGGTGCTGGCGGGGCTCGGCCGAGCGCAGCCCCAGGTAGGTGACGATGTGGTGGCAGCGTGGTGGCCCCCAGCTCAGCGTGGGGGGGAACAGGGACTGCGGGGAGCAGGGGTGACCCGTGGGGCAGGGCGGACACCTGGGGGGTGTCACCCCCTGCCCAGCCCCGGGGGTGGGGGGGGTCGTTACCTCCCAGAGGCCGAGCAGGCGCCAGGAGAAGGTCCCGGGCTCCAGGCGCAGCCCCGTCTCCTCGGCCAGTTCCCGCAGCCCCGCGGCCACCAGCTGGGGGTTTGGGGGTGTCAGGGGGCACCGTGGCCCCTCACTCACCTGGGAACCCCCCGCCCTCCCCACGGTGTCCCCACGGTGTCACCTCACCTCCTCTCCCGGCTCCAAGTGCCCACCTGTGTGGGGGGGACAGGGGTCAGGGGATCCCAAAACACCTGTCCCCACCTGAGTGAGGGGTCAGGGAACCCCAGAGCCCCTGTGCCCCCTCCTCGCACTCACCTGGTGGCACCCAAATATTAGGGAAGTGGCGCAGGGTCGCGGCTCGGCGGGTCAGCAGGACGTGGCCGCAGGTGGCCTCCAGCAGCACGGCCACCGCCGCGACCACCCCCGGGTGTCCCCTCCGGTCACCCAGCGTGGCCCCCCCCAGCTTGGCGGGGCAGAAAGGGGGTCTCTGCGGGGACAGGGGACGTCAGGGGTGCGCTGGCTCCCTGGGGACACACGGTGGCACCCGGGGGGACACGGGGGCTGGTGGCCCCGCGGACCTTGAGGACGGTGACAGCGGAGCCGGGGAAGGGGACATCGGAGATGAGGAAGTGGCCGCGCTCCAGCCCGCAGCTCACCAGGGCCACGTCGGTGTGCGCGGGGCAGAACACGCCGGTGACACTCTGCGGGGACACCGCGGCCACTGTCACGGCAGCGCCATGGCCACGGGGACACCGCGGCCACTGTCACCGCAGCGCCATGGCCACGGGGACACCGCGGCCACTGTCACGGCAGCGCGATGGCCACGGGGACACCGCGGCCACTGTCACGGCAGCGCCATGCCCACGACGCTGCAGTGGCCACTCCCCCTCCCTCGCACTGTCCCCCCCCGTTGCCCCCCGTTGCTCCCCGTTGCCTCCATTGCCCCTCACAGCCCCCCATTGCCCCCCGTTGCCCCCATTGCCCCCGTTACCCCCATTGCCCCCATTGCCCCCCATTGCCCCCGTTACCCTCATTGCCCCCCTTGTCCCCATTGCCCCCCACAGCCCTCCATTGCACCCCGTTGCCTCCCGTTGCCCCCGTTGCCTCCATTGCCCCCGTTGCCCCCACAGCCCCCCATTGTCCCCCATTGCCCCCGTTGCCCCCATTGCCCCCCGTTGCCCCCGTTGCCCCCATTGCCCCCCGTTGCCTCCATTCCCCCCCATTGTCCCCATTGCCTCCCTTGTCCCCCATTGGCCCCCGTTGCCCCCCGTTGCCCCCCGTTGCCCCCATTGCCCCCCGTTGCCCCCCGTTGCCCCCATTGGCCCCATTGCCCCCCTTGTCCCCCATTGCCCCCATTGCCTCCATTGCCCCCGTTGCCCCCCGTTGCCCCCCGGTCCCCTCCCGGACCTGCCCGAACGCCGCCGCCGCCCCCCCCGCCCCCCCCGCGCCGCACGTGCACGAGCACGCGCGCGCCCGCCATGACAGGGGGCGGGGCCTCCGCGCGGGGGGCGGGGCCTGACGCTGTCCGGGGGCGGGGCCTCAACCGGGCCGGCGGTCGCGCCCCCTGGCGGGGTGGCCGAGAACGGCATCACCCTCGGGCGGTCCCGGTAGACCGGGGACAGTTCTGTGTCCCCCGTGTGTGTCCCCCCCGTGTCCCCGCGTGTGTCTCCGTGTGTCCGTGCACGTCCACTGCGTCCGCCTGTGTCCTGTGTATGGCCGTGTCCTCTGTGTTCCCCCACTGGGGACACTGCCACCTGCCGCGGACGTGGCCACCCCCGCGGATGCTGCCATCCCTCAGGGACACGATCAACGCTCCGGGGACACCGCTGCGTCCCCAGGGCGGCCACCACCGGCCCGGGGACATCGCCCCCCCCCCCCGGCCCCGAAAGGTGCCGTTCCAGGTGATGCCAGCAGGTGTCACCGTGTGCCCGCCCCCTCGGGACCCCCCCAGAGCCCCCCGACTCTCGAGGGTGTCCCCAGCGTCCTCCACCCCCGACACGTCCCCAGGGTCCCCTCAGCCCCCCCCGGAGCAGCTGGTGACACTTGGGGACCGGAGCCTGAGCGTGACACCGGGGGGCAGCTCAGTGCTCCCAGTATGTCCCAGTAACTCCCAGTAGCTCTCGGTCCTCGAGCAAGTGGCCACACGATGGTGCAGGTGACAGGTCCCCACTCAGGGGGAGAGAGGGGGACACACGGGTGGCCGCCACACCGCACACGCGTGTGCCAGGGGTCTCCGAGCGTGTGCGCGCTCACGCGTGTGCGCGCCGACAGTTGCACACGCGCGTGCACCGCCAAGGGGGGGGGGGGCGTCCCCCCCGTGCCCGCCCACACCCGCGTGCAAAACCCCCCCCCCCCCCCCCCATCCCTCGGCAGTTAATGAGGATCATCTCATTAACGGGGATTAACGCCTATCTATAGGGCGGCCGCGGGGGCTGTCCCGCGGCGGGGGCTGTGGAGTCCCACGGGGGTCCCCGGTCCCGCCCCCGGCCCCGCTCAGGCCGGTGCCCGGTCCCGGCCCGTTCCGGGGCGGAGCCGCTCGGGACCGAGCGGGGAGCGGAGCCGGTACCGAGCGCCGAGGGGCCGGGAGGGGCGGGGGTTGCGGGGTGTTGGGGCAGGGGGTGGGGAGTGTTTGGGCAAGGGGTGGTGGAGTCTTGGAACGGGGTCGTTTTGGGGTGGTTTTGGGTACTTTTGGGATGTAGGTTGGGTGTTGCGGGGTGTTGGGGCAGGGGGTGTGTAGGGCGCTGTAGGGGGGGCGATGGAGTGTTGCGACACGGTGGTTTTGGGGTGCTTTAGGGGTTTGGGTGAGACGCTGACTGTTGTGAGGGTGTCATGGGGGGTGTTGGAGTGTTGTGGGGTACTTGGGGTGCTGTGAGAGCGGTGTCGGGGTGTTTTGGGGTGTTTTGGGGTGCTGGGGCGGGTGCACGTGGGTGCTGTTCAACGGGGAACTGGGGCTACGCTCCTGTGTTGGAGGAAGGGTCCTGACACTGCTGGCAGCAGCTCCCGGAGCACTGGGAGCACTGGGAGCACTGGGACGGGGGTTCTGGGGACTTTGGGGCAGGAACATCGGAGCAGGGGCACTTGGGACACTGGCAGAGGGTAGCGGGGACCACTGAGAGGACGGGAGACACTGGAAGGGGACACTGGGAGCACTGTCCCCACTCCGCCCCCCCCCCATCCCCGCGCCTCAGTTTCCCCCCGCTCGCAGCCCGGGGCGGGGCGGGGGGGTCGGTCTCAGCCCCACCCGCGATGCCGGGGGTCCCGCTGCCCTTCGTCGTCGTCGTCCTCCTCCTCCTCGCCGGGGTGCCCGCCCAGTCCTTCCCGCGGGACCTGGTGGCTCGCAGCACCGTGGGGCTGACAGGTGAGCGGGGCTCGGGGGGCGGCCGGGGCTCGGGGGCTGCCGGGGTGTCACCGTGTCCTCCCGGTCCGCAGCCACCGCCGCGTACCCGCGTTTCGGGGGCCTCCGGGGGGACAACGGCACGGCCCGGCTCGGCCTCGACTTCCAGCGGATGCTGCGGCTCAACGGGACGCTCTTCGTGGCTGCCCGGTGAGCGCGGCCGGTGCACACTCGTGTGCACGCTCGTGTGTGCCGGCACACGGCTGCCCTGCGCTGGTGCCTGTGCTTGAGCATCCTTACCTGTGCTTGTGCAAGGATTTGCACACCTCTGCACCCCTGTCGCTGCTTGTGTCCCCCCCGTTCCTTCCGCTGCCCCGTGCGTGTGACTGGCGCGTTGTCCCCGTGTCCCTTTGCACGTCCCCGTGTCCCCTTGCACACTCACCGCCTCCCCCCAGGGACCACATCTACGCCTTCGAGCTGGGGCAGGACAAGGGGACGCTGTACCCGGAGCGGGTAAGGGGGGACGGGCACAGCGTCCCTGGGGACATGGGGGGCACGCAGGGGGAGGGTCCCCGCGCCCACCCGCCCCCTGCACCCGTCTCACCTGGCAGCACCTCACCTGGGAGCCGCAGGACAGGGAGAACTGCGCCATGCGGGGCCGGCGGCAGGTGAGGGGGCCTTGAGGGGGGCGAGGGGTGGGGAGCGGTGCTGAGGATGTGGGGATTTGGGGTACAGGACTTTGGGGGTGCAGGGTTTGACGGTACAAGGGGTGGGGGCAAACAGGGTCTCAGGACATGAGAAGGGGGTGACGCCGGGGTCCCTCTGTGTCCCCCCCACCCCACAGGACGAGTGTCACAACTACATCCGGGTGCTGGTGCCCCGCGACGCCGAGACCCTCCTGGCCTGTGGCACCAACGCCTTCAGCCCCCTGTGCCGCACCTACCAGGTGGGGGGGCCCGGGGTTGGGCCGCCCAGGGGGGGGGGGGCGCCCCCCGCCTGCCGGAGGGGGGGGTGGAGGGCCGGGGGGGGGGGGTCTCAGCCCCAGCACGGCCGTTCCCAGATGTGTGATGAGTGTGGAGGTCCTCAGCCATGTCCGTGCTGGGGTTGGGGATGGCACGAGGGGGTGCTGAGTGTTGGGGGGGG
>NW_024581024.1:46062-67364 GCF_017639235.1 Corvus kubaryi
CCCCCCCCAGGTGAGCAGCCTGGCACGGCAGGGTGACGAGGTCAGTGGCCAGGCCCGGTGCCCCTTCGATGCCAAGCAAAGCATCGTCGCCCTCTTTGTCGGTGGGTGCTGGGCAGGCGGGGGGGACACGGGGGTGGCCGGGGGGGCACAGCGGTGACCTGTGTGTGTCCCCCCCCCCCCCCCCCCCGCAGATGGCAGCCTGTACTCGGCCACGGTGGCCGATTTCCAGGCGAGTGATGCCGTGATCTACCGCAGCCTGAGCCCCGGGCGGGTCCCCCTGCGCACCCTCAAATACAGCTCCCGCTGGCTGCAGGGTACCCCAAAGTGGGGGGGTCTGTGGGGGTGGGATGGGGGGTACAGGGGTGCGGGGGTGTGACAGAGAGGGGCAGGGGGATGTGGGGATGAGGTCGAGGGTTATGGGGCTGCAATCTGGGGGTACAGGGCCATGGGGCCGTAGAGGGGGGCAAGGTGCAGGGGTGGGGGACAAGGACAGGAGGTGGCGGGGGCTGATGGTTCCTCCGACCTCCCCTGGCCCCCCCAGAGCCCCACTTTGTCCAGGTGCTGCCCTACGGCCCCTACGTCTACTTCTTCTTCAGGGAGGTGGCAGTGGAGCTCAGCGCCCTGGGAAAGGTGGGTGCGGGGATGGGAGGCACAGGGGGGGCACGCAGGGGTCCCCCACCCTGGGGTCAAGGCAGGGGAGACTCCTGACCCCCTCACAGGGTGTCAGGCCCATGGGTGGCCCCTGGGTGCCAGCCTGAGGTGCCTGGGGGTCAGCAACGATGCCCGGGGATGCCCAGGTGCCAACGCCCACAGGTCCACACAAGTGTCCAGGTGCTGACCCCAGGTGTCCAGGTGCTGACCCCAGGTGTCCAGGTGCTGACCCGGCTTCCCGTGCAGGTGTTGGTGGCGCGGGTGGCACGCGTGTGCCGCAATGACCGCGGCGGGTCCCCGCGGGTGCTGGAGCGGCGCTGGACGTCCTTCCTGAAGGTGCGGCTGCAGTGCTCCGTCCCTGGGGACACCGTCTTCTACTTCGATGTCCTGGAGGCCGTGACACCCCCCCAGACCCTGCACGGGCGCCCCGCTGTGCTCGCCCTCTTTGGCACCCAACCCAACAGGCAGGTGGGGACGTGGGGAGGGGGTTGCCCAGGGGGACATGGGGGGGTGGACTCCCATGGAGACACGGGGACACAGGGACACACACACACACAGGGAAACAGAGCATGGGGACACAGCTGGGACACACAGGAGCCTTGGTCAAACCAAAGCCTTCCTGTCACCGCAGCATCCCCGGCTCGGCCGTCTGCGCCTTCTACCTGGCAGATGTGGAGCGCTCGTTCGAGGGTCCCTTCGCTGAGCCCCGAGGGGCCACCTGGACCCCAGTGCCCGAGGACAAGGTCCCTCAGCCCAGGTAGCCCCCCACCCTACAGCGGGACGTCCCCGGGGTGCCGCAGACACCGCGTCCCCACACCGGCTGTGCCGCAGGCCGGGCTGTTGCGCCGGGATGGGACCTGCTGCCGGTGTTGTCACCTCCGGGGACTTCCCTGACGAGACGCTGGTGTTCGCCAAGGAGCACCCGCTGCTGCACGGCGCCGTGGGCCCCGCGGGCGGGCGGCCCCTCTTCACCCGCACCGGCACCAGGTGCAGCGACAGGGTGGCCTCGGGGACAGGGTGGCCTCGGGGTTGGGATGGACTCGTGGATGGAGTAGCCTGGGGGACAGGGAATGGCTCGTGTGAGTAGGTTCAGGGTGGGCAGGGGCTGAGGGTGCAGTTGGTTGTGTGGGTGCTGCGGGGTGGGGATGGTCCTCGGCTCTTGTGAAGGGTGTGCGGGGCTACGTGAGGGTGCGGGAAGCTCCCGTGCAAGGGCGTGCAAAGCCCGGCCGCAGCCTGGGTGTGCGAGGCCGTGTCCTGCCACAGGCTGACCCAGCTGGCCGTGGACACGGGCGCGGGGCCCCGCGGCAACCAGACCGTGCTGTTCCTGGGCGCCGAGGACGGGCGAGTGCTGAAGGTCCTGGCAGCTTCACAGCGCCCCGAGGCCACCCAGACCCCTGGGGCCACCCCAGCACCGGGGGACACCCGAGAGCTGGGGGACAGCGGTGCCAAGACACTGCTGCTGGAGGAGATCAGCCTCTACGACCCCGGGCGGTGAGGGGCAGGCATGGGGTGCCTCAGGGCTGGGGTCTGGGGGTCTGGGGGGGCTTATAGATGCTGGAGGGGGCTGGGGAGTTGTGGGCACTGTGGGACTGGGGGGCTTGTGGGGGCCACGGGTACTGGGAGTGCTGGGCACCTGGTGGGCACTGAGGGGTTGGGGGTGCTGGGGGGTGTTTGGGGAGGCGGCGGGGGGTGGTTCTGGGCACTGTGGGGGCTGGTGGTGTTTGGGGTGCCAGGGTGGGCTGCGCTGACCCCGGTGCTGTCGGGCGCAGGTGCCGGGGCCCGCGGGGGGCCGGGGTCCCCAGCCGGGTGCTGGGGCTGGAGCTGCACCTGCCGGGCCGGGAGCTCCTCGTGGCCTTCGCCGGGTGCCTGGTGCGGCTGCCCCTGAGCCGCTGTGCCCGCCACGGCTCCTGCCGAGGGTGAGTGGGGCCGTGAGGGGGCACGGGGGGTGTGGGGGAATGGGAATGTTATTGCCATCCTTCCCCGCAAAGGGAGGGGAGTGTGCGAGAGTGGGAGCGTGCGAGGGATGAAGACACGGGAGTGTGCAAAGGCACGGGGGCACAAGGATGTGCAAGGTCATGGAAGTGTCCAAGGGCACGAGGGCATGGGAGGGGACAGGGGCACACACGGGCACAGCATGGGGGCACAGGGATGTGCGATGGCAGCTCCATCCCCGTGTCCCCGCAGGAGCTGCCTGGCTGCCCGGGACCCCTATTGTGTCTGGCTGCCCTCCAAGGGCTGCGTCCCCTTCTCCGAGGACCTTCCGTGAGTGTCCCTCACGTCCCCTGTGACCTCGTGGGGCCCTGCCCCGTGCGGGGACACACCGGGGACCGAGGGTGATGTCCCCTCTGTGTGCCCCAGGAGCGGCTTCCAGCAGGACGTGGAGGGATCCCTCGGGATCAGTGGGAGCTGCCAAGGTGAAGTGGGGGAACATGGGGGACACTGGGAACATGGGAATATTTGGGGATTTCTGTAGACACGAGGTCATAGGGGGTGCAGGTGGTACCAGGGTGACACTGGGGTGGCCCTGGCCACATGTGGGTGATGCTGGAGGATGGGGTGGATGTGGAGGGGACACGGGTGGGCTCCAAGGGACGTGGGGGAACCTGGCCTGACCCGTTCTGCTCTCACAGGGGCAACGGCTGCAGGGGATGGCGACGAGGATGGGGATGTGGTCCATGGTCAGTGACATTGTCTGGGTACTCTGGGGAGGGACCCCGGGGACCAGGGAGGGGTGTCCCAGGGGTGAGAGAGGGATCCCAGGGAGCAGGAGAGACCCCAGGGACTGGGGAGGGGGGACTGCACAGACTGGGGGGGGACTGAGGCGTCGGGAGGACTCCAGAGACAAACATGAGAGCCCCAGGGACAGGAGAGGGACCCCAGGGAAGGAGAAAGACCCTGGGGTGGGGGGACCCCAGTGACCAGGAGGGACTCCAGGAACAGGAGAGGGATGAGGGTGGACCATAGGGACAAGGAAGGACCCCAGGGATGGGAGTGGCACCCCAGGGACGGAAGGACTCTGGGAGGGGGAACCCCAGGAGTGTGAGTGGGGGGCTCTGGGCGGGGGGGTACCGGACCTTCCATTGCCTCTGGGCTGACGGGTGGTCCCGCAGAGGTGCGGCACCCCGGGCCGGGGGCCGCAGCGACGGTGCCGGTACCGGTGCTCGTGGGCTGCGTGCTGGGCGCCTTCGTCCTGGGGGCCCTGGCCAGCGGGCTGGTGGCCATCTGCTGCCAGCGCCCCGCCGTGCCCAAGACCCCCTCGGAGCCGCCCTGCGCCCCGCGGACCCCGGCCCAGCCGCCCGTCCCCCGCCTCTACCCCGCGCTGCCGCCCCAGGGCGGGGCCGGCGCCTTGCGGGACGCCCCCGAGCCGCCGTGCCCCGAGCCCCCCGCGCTGCCCCCGGCCCGGGCACCCCGCGAGCGGGAGCTCCGGCGCGGTCACTCCGTCCCGCTGGGCCCCGTGGGCTGCCCGGAGCCCCCCGGGCCGGGACCCCCGGTCAAGGCGTCTCTGGAGGAGCTGCTGCAGCGGCTGCACGGGAGCTCGGGGGGCTCGGGGTGGCCCGTGACCCCTCCGGGCACCGGGTCCTTCGCCAACCGGGTGCAGCCGCGCGCCGCGGGGCCCGGGTCGCTCTTCGCCCCCCACGACCGAGCCCCGGTGCGCCTGGACGTGCCCCCCGATAGCCCCCCGGCCCCGCGGCGGCCGCTGGCACAGAGCCACTCGCTGGGGGGGACCCCCGTGAGTCCCCCCGGGCCGCCGCGGGGCCTCACCCGCATGCACTCGCTGGGGACACCGGGGGGGACACCCTGGGCACCCCGGCCCGGCACCCTGGAGCGCTCCCTGTCCATGAAGCCCCCCACGCTCCCCAAGCCGCTGCTGCTGCCCACGGCCCCGGGGCGGCCCTGAGCTCCTCCCGGGACATCCCCCAACTGCAGCCGGGGGGCTTCGAGGTGTCACCGTCCTTGGGGGGCAGGGTCGCCACTGCACCAGCTCCCTGTAGAGCCGTGAGGGTCCCCATGTCACCAGGACAGCCCCCAGCAGGGTGGTGGGGGTCCCTGTGTCTCCCAGCAGACACCCCAGAGGTGACAGGGGTCCCCGTGTCCCCAGACTGCAGTGACAAGGTCTCCATGTCTCCAATCCCCCTGGTTTTGCTTTTTTTTTTTTTAATTCTTTCTAATTTATTTTCTGTTCGGGGAGGGGGATGGGAGTTGCCATCACCCACCTTGGGAACACCAGGAAGGGGGACCCGTGGTCCAGCCCATCCTACTGTGTAGGACCAGGGCTGGGCCAGGGCACCGCAACAGTGGCGCAGGATTTTAATAAAAAATACAGAACAAAAAATGAGCGTAGATGTTGAAATTTCTGCATTCCAAACCATTTTCCCTTGGTAGAGAAGGGGGGACAAAGCCATTGTGTTCTTGTCCCAGCACTCAGATAATCTGTCCCTAATTTTTCCAGTGATCAGAACAACGTGATAGAAGTCCAGATGAATCAAATAATTAGATTTGGCCTCAAGAAGGGGGTGGGGAGTGGAAGGGAGGGTACCCCACGCTCAGCCTGACTCCCCAGGTTTGTTATCCCCCTTCGTGGGTGTCTGCAGAGGATGGAATTGGGGTTTCTGTGACCTCCTCCTCTCATCCCAACCAGATCCGCACCCATTTGGGATAACAGAAACCACTCAGAGCTGGTTACTTCGAACAGGAGGGAAGCACGTGTCTAATTAACCCAACGGGTGTTAATTAACCCCACACCGTGCTAATGAGAGGGCAGACAGACAGGGTTCTGCAGCCCACACAGGCATGGATGCGATCCCAGGCTCAGGAACGGCGCGAGGCCGGAGGAGGCGCGGGCAGGAAAAGCCCTGACGCGGCAGAGCCCGGCCTGGGTTCCTGTGGGAGGGAATTTACTGACCAAAAAAATGCTGGTTTTGGCTTCAAAAGCTGCTGGTGTTTTTCTGTGGAAGAGCTGGGGATGCAGCCGGGTTTGAATTCCAGGCAAAGATCAAATCCTCCTCGGTTTTGGTCAGCTTTGATACATGGATACTTCCAGAAATTAAATCAGGGCATTCCCCTCCAAAAGGTGACAACATTCTCAGCTTTATTTCCTCCAAAAATAACCCAAACCAGTTCCCATGAGCCCCATGAACTTTTTATTTTTCATTTCCTCTTCTAAAGGGGAAGGTTTTTTTCCCAGCTGAAGGGATTTTTTTGCAAAATCACCTGTTTTGGGGAGAAGGATGGCAATAACTGAGCGTGGCAGTGGGGAAGGCACAATACAGATCAGCTGCATATTAAAAAACATTTTAGTTCTTTAAAAAATAGAAAATTTAGTTTAAAAAAGTGATGTTCGTATCTCCAAAGACAACCAGACTCCCAGGCTGTCACGTCTGGATTTCCATGTGCCAGCAGTTTACACCACTGGCCAGTGTGGGAAGTAGAATATCTGCCTAAATATTGTAAAATCAAGGAATTTTTTATGATTCCTTTGGGTGGTTTGATGAAAATCTCCCCCAAATTGTTCCTGAAACAAACGGGTGAAGGATGTCTTTCCCTGAGAGCGTGAGATGCTCCATGTGACAAACATTCAACGTTGCCTTAATCCAAAAATGAACAATTTTGGGAGAAGAAAAACATGGATAAAAGGGAAAAATCCCTTCCACACCTCTGAAAACGTTTAAAGCAACACCCCAAGAGAATATTTTTGTTGCCATTCCAGATCCCGGTCCCTGGGATTTGCAGGTCCTTGCACAAGGCTGGAATTCCCAGGCAGCTCAGCACTAATCCAGCCACTTTGGCACGGTGGGATTTCTTCCCATTCCCAACAATGCAGGTATTGACATCCCAAAATAAGCTTTGCTCTGAGGGGCTTTGGCAGAGCCCCCACCCCCAGCACAGCTCAGAGCACGGCGAAATTCCCACCAGGAGTATCCAGCTTTGTGCTCCTTGGAGTCATCCACACTTTGCTCCACTCCTTGCCTCTTAGGAGGAGACAATTCCGAGTCTGAAATACCTGAGGGTTTCACCCCAATGGGGCTGACAGAATCCAAAGCCAAAAATTTGCATCTTAAAAAAAAAAAAAAAAACCCAAACCATTTGAGGAAAAAAAAAAGTAGCATTTTGATGCCTCAGTAATGGAACTTGTAGCCCAGACGAGGTGAAGGAGAAGAACAGAAAGCTCTCCTGGATAATTCCCGTGCCTAAGCTCCCAAGCAGCTTTAAGAGCTGCAAATTTCCAGAGACTAAATATTTTAAATCTGTAAACATGAGTTTTTGCTTTGGAAAGGCAGAATTTGGCCAAGCAGGGAGGAGAAAGTTCATGTGAGCGACTGAAGGTAGCACCACCTAAACAGTTCCCCCTTTGTCTTCCTGGTGGGTCCCAAGCCAGGAATGATTTGTAGTAATTTGGCAAATAATTCAGAATAATTAACAGCTTTAGAAAATTGTTTTTCAGCAGGGCAAGTCTGTAAACAGACAGAACTGATGTAACCCGTCTCCGTGTGCACGTTAAAGAGCGGCTCTGCTTCCTAATCCTCTTTTCCTGCCCCGAAGTTAATCCAAATAATCAAGTATCCCTGGGACACGCTGGAAGAATTGGCGGTAGTAGGCAAGGCTGGGGAATGACATCCCTTGAGGAAACAAAACAGAGCTCTGGAGCTGTGCCCTGCTTTACTGAACACCATTTGTATCTGTCTCATAAAATAATGAGATTACAGTGCCCCGGGCAGTTTAATGAGAGGACAAGGTGGGCTGAGGCTGATATTAATGGCACAGTATGAAGTTTTAGATAAATGATGGAATAACAGGTTGGAGTTTCATCAGTTGGATGATTTACTGCCACACCGGGACGTTTCCCCACAGGATAAAGGAACAGTCTCTGCCCGGCTGCCAAAGAGACAATGGCCAACTTGGCATTTCTCCTCCTGAGAGAGTTGGGTTTTCAGGAAAAACCCAAAATATTCCAGCGTGGTTTAAGCAGCACAGAATCACTGGTGCTGACAGAAGCCCCACGGACACTCAGCTCTCCTGATCCCATGAGCTCCACAGGGTCACAGGCAGCTGGAATGTTTTCCTTTTGGAATTGAATCCGGCTGCTCCTCACCTTGCTGCCCACCCTGCCCTGGGGCTGGCAGGGGCAGGTGGCTCTGGGGACAGTGGCACTTTGCATGGCACAATCCACGGCCTCTGCTTCCATCTCTTCCTCCCTCTTACCTTGGCAAATAAAGCAAACACCAGTGAAAAGAGTCAGGGTTTCCTTCTCTCTTCCTTGAATAGAAACTGAAGGGGAAAAGCTCGAGCGTGTGGCTTGAGACTCCTGGGATTATGGAGAACAATGTGGGAATACAGTAGGTCTGACTAGGAGAAAGAAAATAACGCCACTAAAGCTCAGCAAAACAAAGGGTTCAGGGTAAACCCAGCGTGGTTTGAAGGTTCAAACAACCTCCAAGATCATCAAATCCATTTGAAGGTTGGATTGATGATCTTGGAGGTCTTTTCCAGCCTTAATAGTTTTATTTTGTGCACATTAATAAGGACCAGCACACAAATTAAAACCTCTGGAGCTGGAGGCAGCAGTTAAGCAGCCCTGGCTCTGCAAAACTTCCTTCCCTGCCCCTTCCCTTGGCTGCATCCTGCTCCCAGTGCAGGAAACTGGGACCTGACCTGTGCTGGGTGCCAGAGAGGAAAAACACTTGAGGACTACAGGTCAAGGAATCAGTGGTGTGGCACCAGCACTTTCAAGAATTTAAATTACTTGTCTCTAGACTCCAGAAAAAAATGCTTAGCTGTGGGGAAGAGAACGGAATTGCAAAGCGAGGGGATTAGATAAACTTCCACTTTGTCAAATTCCTAAATCCAAAGTTAATTAAAGGTCGAACACAGCATAAAAGATGACTTAAATAAAACAACACAAACCTTTCTGTAAGCAAAAAAGTTATCAGAGCCTCAAAACATGGGGACAGGAAACATTTGAGACAATTTCACTCTGAACTATTTATCCAGGTTTGTGTGTTAAAGTCGATCCATTTCTGCAGCAGTGGGTTTCCAGTTTCATTATTCATTTTTTAAAATAACTGTTAAAGCACATCAAGGGTAACATATGGCAATGTCAGACACAGTGGTCAGTTTAAAGTTTAATAAAAATTAAGTTATTTCTATTGGTATCCATCACTGTTTCTTTAATTAAGTTTGAACTGGGATTAAACCAAAAAAAATCACCCAAATTAATCCAAATATTTATCATCCTCCCTTACCCTAAAATAAAGCCATTTGACTTCCATCTCTTAAATTTCCTCGCAAGATACAGGCTGGAATTAACCAAATTTGACAGGTTTTCATCTGTTGGCTGTTGGGAGGGAATTAACAGCACCCAGGCTCTTCCTCAGCCAGGGAAGTTTCCAGGTCCAGGTCTGGCCTGAGTTCCTGGATCACACAAGGCCCTTACCAGCCTTTGCTGCCCAGTTTGGCCACAGGGATTTCCACATTCTGGTCCTTTCCTCCTCCCCTCTCGGGTTCAGTGACGGGAAAAGCAGGCTCACTGCAATGTGATATTGACTGAAATGAGATAAACAAGCTTTCTCAGCCCCAAAAACAATGTTTCTTCCTCCAATTCACCATAGTAGTTCCTATTCAACGCAGACTCTGTAAGAATGGGACAGGAAATTACCTAAATGGGCGCAAGCTCAGTGCAGAGAGCCCACAATTCCTCTATAAAAGGGAAAAAAAAGAGATTCTGTTCCTCAGCACTGGCGTAGATCAACAGGTTATGGGCATACAGAGGGAAGTTCACCTAAAGTTCTTCTCATTTAACCCTTGCAATCTGTTTTTTCTCTCTTTTTTTAAACCTGATTTAGCAAGTTTGTCACGTTTCTTTCATAGAATACTTGTGTTGGCAGGTGAAAACAGCCCAAGCATAGAGTTTTCAGCACCTTGTAACCACATTCCCTCAGCCCAGCTAAAGATCCTTGCTCCCATTTAAAAACAGAAGGGAGACAAGAAAAAAATCTTTATCTGGAAGTGTTAAATTGGATGGTTTTGTTAAAATTAAGGTGGCTGCTGATGCCGTCTCGTGGGAAATACAAAACCCACCTCCCAGAGCAGGAGACACGGCTGTTCCTGAGCCCTTCCTGACGCTGGAAGTGTCACAGAGGGAAAATCCTGGGGTGTTTCAGGGCAGTCACACGTGGAGGGCGGATATTGGGGCACTGGGAAAGGGGATTAGAGCCAGATCTATCTGCAGACCCTGAGCATCATCCAGGGTACAAAAATCCTCAGTTTTAGTCCCCTCTGTGTTAGTGGAATATCCTCGACTGAAGATCTGTGCCAGGAACACTTTGGACCATTTTTTTCCCCTTTAAATTAGGGATTTTCAGAGCTTCAAGGCTCTGAAAGCTTTGAGAGCAGGGCTGGAGTGTTGCTGTGGCCAGGCACAGGCAGAGAGGTCCGGGTGGGAATGTCAGGATCTAGGATTTCAAAAGCACTCCCTAATTACTAAGCAAACATTCATGCAGGTGAACAGCCCCACTTAACCAAAGAATTACTCACATGAAGAAGTGTTTGCAGGATGAGGCCAAAAAAGGTTCCTAAAACTTTTCAGTAGCCTCAAGACTGCAGAGAACCAACAATCTGGGTTTCCCCAAATACACAGCATTCACTTTATGAGTTGTTAGAAAAATTGGGATTACTCAAAAAGAATTTGCACTCAGAATCAAATTAAATGTGTTTCCCCTGGCAATATAAGGCTCGAGGAACAACTGGAAACCTATTTATTTCCACCTAACATGGGACAGAATAAATAAGGAGTAATCTACACATCCCTTAGACCTGCTTAGCCAGGAATTTCCTTACTCAACATTTACACAGAGCAAAACACTCAACGCTGGCAATAAAGAGCAAAGCAAAGCGTTCCACGCTCAGGATTTGGCGCAGGCAGGAATTCTCATTATTCCTCTATTGCAATCAGCCAAACCCATTTTCTCCAGACCTGGCGCAGGCCCACAGCCGAGCGCAGCACAGTGAGTAGCCACTCACACTGGAACCACCTTTATTAACACCACTTGTAGGATCCTCCTCCTTTAGCTCGCCTGGTGAAAACATTCTGGGCCAGGAAGCAGCAGCTGGGGGTGTTTGGCTACATGTCAGCACTTTTCCTTTCCTAAATACCCATCTGCCCTCTACTGGTGAGCAATCCTAGGGTTGGGTTTTTCCCCCCCCCCCCCCAAGATTTTCACACTCGAGGTCCCGTAAAACCTTACCTGAGGTGGTTTTGGCGTTTGCTGAAGGGAAGAGATTGAGAACTTGCCCCGGTGTAAGAATGAAGATGGGAGCCACAGTGTTGGCGATGGGATTTGTTCTCTGGGTGAGCGTCCCCCCTCCTCAGACCCTCAGAGGCTCCTCCAGCCCCTTCCCCACTGGCAGTCCTCTGAACCCCTCATGGGTGTCCCCCATCCTCAGACCCCTAAGATCGCCCCTCTCAGAGGGTCGCCCAGGCCCCTCCTTCCCTGGGAGTCCTCTGAACGCCTCATAGGGGTCCTCCCTCCTCAGACCCCCAAGATCGCTCCTCTCTGAGGGTTCCCCAGCCCCTCCCCTCACGAGGGTCCCTGAAACCCCTCACACGGATCCCTGAAGCCCCCCTCAGCCCCAGCCCCACTCACGGAGCTCGCCCCCTCCCCGGCCCGCGGCTGCCCCGCCCCCGTCGCTGCCCCCGCCCCTCCCGCCGTGGCCTCACAAAATGGCGGCCCCGGCAGCGAGCCCGGGTGAGCGGAAGGATACAGGATCGGTAGCAAAAGAGTCCCTTGAGGCGACGGAGACAGATCGGGCTGCTCCTCCACTCGCTCTGCCGCAGCGGGAACTGTGGGGAAGGTGGAAATTTCTCCTTCTTTTCTGCGCCGTTCTCCCCGCCCTGGGGCCGTCGGGAGAGGCCTGGCATGGGAATGTTTTCCTCTGGCGGAAGGACATCAGTCAGTGGAGTGAAGCGCCGTGAGACGCCCCTGGAGTTAGATCCGGCAGGGGCGTTTTGGCGCCAAGTATAAAATGGCGGCGGCCCCTCACTGAGGTGTGGGGGTTTGTGTGTTTATTGTAGAGTTTTGATAATGCGTGTCTGTAAATATATCGCTATTTGTGTGTGTATTTCAGTAGTTTGAGCGTATCTGTCCCCTCTGAGTGTGTTCCAGTCCAGGATTGAGCTCCCCTCAGGCTGCCAAACCCCCCTTTACAAGTTGTGTTTCTGCCTTGGTTGCCCCGACTTGTCCAAAATGCCCTTTTTTTGAGGTAAATTTGAAACTCTGGGGCCTCTTTCTTCTCTGAGGTGTTTTACTGTGGGGCTTGGAAAAGTTGAAGTGTAGATAATATCCTTAATGTGCTTAAAATAATCCTTTAGGCTTAGTTTTTCCATGCTTAAGACCTCCACAGCATGTGCAAAGACGTAGGGGTGAATTCTAAGCTCACCGTAAAGAAATTTAAGACAATTTAATGCCAAAGAGCTTGATGTCAGTCTACATGTCCACAGGAATGTGTATGTTTTTAACTGATTTTATTTAAACTTTCATAATAAATACTTCTGCAGGTTTTCCCAGCTGGGAACACGGAAGTCAAACAGCTCTGCAGAGGAGAGTTTACATTTTTCACCTCTGGTTTTACACAGATGGTTCAATATCAGCAAACTTGATTATTTCTGGAGGTTACAGGAGAGTTGCATCCCATTTTCATAGCAGAATGCAGATTTTTCCCAATTTTTGCCTATTTCTGGCACTTTTTAAGTACTGCCTCAGCCTGCCCCCAGCCACATACCCCCCAGCTCTCAGGATGATTTTGGGATGCTCCACATCACTTCACCCCAATCAAACCCAAAAAAAAAGCACATTCAACAAGACAAACCAATCCCAGAAAACAATCTTGGGGATGGGGGGGTGGGGAAACCTGTTTAAAAGCCAAAAATTATTCCAGGTTGGGTTTTTCCCCCCATTTTGAGATGATGCTCAGAAATAAACCTCAGCAGGTGAAAATCTCCCCGGAGAAAACTCAAGGCTTCCACTCGAATGAATGCAGCATTGCTTGTTGTTGTTTTTCAAGGGATTGATTAAGCGGGTGGAAAACTTGAAATATTTTCATTTGGGGGTAAGATCAAACTAAATTCTCCTTCTTATCTTTCAGCTCTGCCCCATCAGCCTTCCAGACCCCACAATGTACCTGGTGTCTGTCCCGGTCAGGAGTTGCACCGCGAATAAACCACGTGGGGCATAAAAAAAGGATGAAAAAAAATCAAATTTGGGGCGATGAACACCCAGCCTTGACCCCACCAAGCAAGGTCAGAGCAGTTCCATGTCTATTTACCCTCCTGGACGTAATTTTTCCAGCTTGGGTTCATACCACAAGGCTCAAAGTGATTATTTTTCTCAAGAAATAGGTTTGTGCTGATATCTTGGGCACATCCCTGCCTCTTCCACCTTGCATTCCTGAGGGGAAGGTTAAGGGACGAAGCAGATTTTTGAGAAATTGGGCCAGGGGAGTGCAGAGAGTCGATGCTTTCTGCAAAACCAGGGCGATTCCCATTGCTCCTCCGGCGCCCCATTTGCACAAATGAGTTTCTTAAAAAAGCACATGAGAAATGAGCTGAGAAATTGTCACACAGGGCGGGGACAGCTTGACAAGGGGCGGTGGCACCTCCCCAACCCTCTGGCAACAGAGAGGGGCAGTCAGGGGAGCTATTTCTGCCCCCTCCCATCATCTTTGCCCCTGGCACTGTTACCCCCCACTCGCACCGTTGTGATTCCTGGAGAGGAAAAGGGGGAGAAGGTGGAGAGGGGTTGGAGATTTTCGGGGAGCCCATCACCGTCAAGGCCACAGTGAACTGCTGAGTGAATGAGCAATGGCAAAACTGCCCAGAAACCAAAAAGAAAACCACCAACAAACCAACCCAACAGCCTCCAAACTGACAACAAAACCAAATCCTGGCATGCCCGGCGGAAAGGGAGAGAGCGGCGGGGTGAGGAGAGGCAGGAAGGGCTTTAAATTAAATCGAAATCTAAGGAGCTGATGCTGGCAATGGGAGCTCGCCAGAAGTTAAAGCTGTTGAACTGCAGCAGACTGTCCTCTTCCTGGGAGAGGTCCTGGCTGTCCCGGTCACCAAGCTTGCCCAGGCCTCCCTTGGGCTTGTAGAGGGCCATATCTCCGAGCCCCAGCCCCTCCAGCTCGGCCACGTCCAGCCGTGGGATCGGCATCCTCCAGTAGATGAAGGAGTCGTACTGGCTGCTGATGGTGTCCAGCATTTTCAGGCTGTGAAAGGGGTGAGGGGAAAGAAGAGGAAGAGAAAAGCTCTACCAAACACACAGGAATTGCCCCAAAGTGGCCAAAAATCTCAGGTGTTGCCATGTCGACCCTATCGCATAGGATAATCCCCAAAAAGGAGTTGATGGGGTAGGAGAGGGTGGGATCGTGGAGGTTTGACTCTAGGCTGGGTCTAACCGCAGGCTTGAGCTCTGCCAGAGTTTTATCCACTGCCTTGGCCACGGCCCTTCTCTGCAGCATAATTTGGAGGGGGCCCAAGGGACTTGTCACCCTGTGCCTCAGTTTCCCCACCCAAACAGCACGGCAGGGAAGGACAGGGTGGGGATTATCCTCCTGAAATCCATCCTGCCAGCACTGGGGAGCAGAGGTGGGGGAGCAGCATCCAGATGAACTCTTTTTCCACAACCTGCACGCACGTGTCTCCCTTTCCCTGTGCCGAATCCCTATGGAATGGGCAGTGAGGGGGGGGGAGTCCCTGTGCAGCCCCCTCCTCCTGATCCCACCCCATCCCTCCCTCCCATGACCGAACCCTCTAGAAAGGGCTGGAAGAAGCCTCGCCCGGCATTCCCACCACACCCCACCCATCCCTGCCGTGCCATCCATCCATCCCTGCTGCAGAATTCCCCCTGCAGCCCCACCCCGATCCGCCAAAAAATTGGGAAAGAGCAGGACAAGACGTGGATCGGCTCCTTCCGCGGCAGGAGCTGAGTCACTGCCTGGCTTCTCCCTGGCAGGATTATGTCATTCACCTCCTCGTTTGGCATCGGAGGTGGGGAAAATACCAGACTAACCCAAAACATCCTCATTTTCCTGCTGATTCCCTTGTCTTAAATCTCGGAAATCAGAATTCTCGAGGATGATTCAGGCATACTTTGGATCATGCCCTGTCTGTGCGATGAGGGCTGATCAGCTGCTAAATTTAAGGTTCTGGATGTCACTCAGAGCCTATGAAAGGCTCCTGTGTCACTCCCTCAGGGTAAACCGAGCCACATGACTTTAAAATAGTCTCTTCCCTGGGAATTTATCCCTGGGGGTCCATCCCTAGGGATCTATCCATGGGTTTTTTGCTGCACAACAGCAGAGAATTATTAATGGTGATGGGTGTTGCGGACTTGGATTTTTAAGCCTCAAAAGGTGAAAAATTGGAGTTTAGTGACAAGAGAAGGGAAAAGAGAGTTTAGTGACAAGTAAAATAACCAAATATCCAGTAAAAGGGAATGAATATGGGGGGAAAAAATCCTCTTGTGTCGCGTGTCACCCCTAAAAAGGAGCATTTCCCACAGGATCACTGTGCTCTGCTCATCTCAGGGAAGCAAAACCACTTTTATCCACTTAATCCCCGCTGGCCGTGGCTTATTTCCCACCTCAAAAAGAAACTCCAACACCCTCCTTCGCCCAAACCTCTTCCAAAAGAAAAAGCATCCTCTAGCTGTGCATCCTCCCCGGCTCGCATCCCTTACCTGCGGAGGGTGGACGGATGGGTGAGCTCGATGCCGGCCGGGCTCTTTGTGCCGGGAAGCCGCGGGCGGTGCAGCGTCGCTTTTGTCTGTCTGCTGGCGCGGCTGGGTCTGCAATGCAGCCCCTCGAACTGCCCTTCCTCGTGGGGGGAGGATGATGATGGCAGATGAGTCAGCGGCTCCCACCCGCGCCAGGGAGGGGGAGGACGGCAGGGGCGGAGGCGCGGGGTGGAGGATGCTGCGCGCTGGACCCCCAAGATGAGGATGTATGAAACCTGCAGCAATTCCCAATTCGCTCCTGAAGCCTTCGGCTTCAGTGCTTTTGGGGGGGAATAACGGGGAATTTTCAGTCGGCAAGGAGCTGGGGAATATTTCTTTTACCTGCGTGTGAAGAGATGGGGTGCTGTGGTAACCCCAAACCTTGGGAGGGCACTGTGCAGGTCAAACACAGGGAAATTTGGTTCAAAAAACCCTGAAAAATTGGTTGTTGTTTTTTTTTTTTTTTTTTTTATCTGAGGCTGAGGGTGTTTGGTCCTGAGGCCACGCGGCAAAAATATCCCAGCTTTGTGGCTGAAGCCAGACATGGAGCTAGAAATAGAGGGAGACACCAAAAACTGCTATCACTGCCAGGGCTGAGGGGAGGCTTCAAACCAGTGTGGGGGCACCTCACACCCTACTTTCCCCCACAGCTGCTGCTGTGTCAGAGGGGCAGCAAAGAAAACCCCATGCAACCCCTCAGACCAGGGAATCTCCCTGCCCCAGCACCACTGAGACCCCAAACACCCTTTTTTGAGGGGCACGGGCCAGATCCTCACACCTGAGAGGCTGAGGGCAGCCCTCGCCTTCCTCTCCCTGGGCTTTGCCTGAGATCAACATTCTTTTGGGGTTTTAGGGGTTTTTTTTTCCCTCCCTTTTCCTCCCTGTTCACTGTGTGCAGCTCATTTCTGATGGTGCCAAGCAGTTCTGCCAGTGCTCGGCTTTCAGCCAGGCTATTTCTGCCTCCTCCTCCTCCTCCTCCCAGCACTGTCATGGGCAAAGAGGATCCCATGTTCCCTGCTCCAAAATAGACCCTTGGTCTCAGTTTGGCCCCTCCAGCACCCGGCACAGGGAAAATTCCAACTGGGGGCCCTTTGGAGGATGTTGATCCTTCCAAGGGGTTGAGCTGCTGTGTTTTTGGGGGTCCCCCAGGCCATGGGGTGCAGTTTGGCTGAGCGACTTCATATGGAGCTGCATGTCACCCGTCTCCTTGCTCTTCAGGGTCTCTGTCACCTGCTCACACACGACAACCCAAAGACTGTGATGTCCTTCTCTGAGCAGGGACCTGGGACTGAACCCCCAAGGGGACATAGCAATGAGGGCACCGCTCTGGGCTTTACGATTTTGGGAGGGCTGCAAGTGGGACAATGTCCTCTGGCAGCACAAACACCAAAAAATAAAAGGGGCTCTTCAGCTGAAATGAGGTCACGAACACTTGGGGTATTATCAGCCAGGGCCACCCGATGGCTGGGGACAGGCGTGGGACAGAGACCCGACTGAGTGGGGACAGTGCTGCCTTGTTCAGGATTTCTGGAGTGGGAGCAGTGGGGATGGTTGGGATTTGGGGGCTGACACGGGAAGGGACACTCTGGGGCTCACACAGGGGCGTCTCCTATGTGGGACCCTCCAGGTGGGATGGGGACCTGCAGGAGGGAACACCCCAGAGGCCACGGTCCACTTTGGCCAGTGGCTGGAGCCACGGGATTGTGTCAGCAGCTGTGGCAGGACCGTGGCAGTGGTGGTGGCAATGACAGGACCATGGTGGTGACAGTGGTGCCAGGGCGGTGGTGGCAGGACCAAGGCAGTGGCAATGGCAGGACTGTGGTGGTGGCAACACCCCACCAGATGTTGTGCAAGAGGAAGGGCACCCAGCTGGAAATGGTGAAACCACTCAACACCGGCTGCAGGGTCGTCCGGGGGTTCCCACACCTTTGGGTGCCGCAAGGGCTCTGGTGTATCCATGGGAAAACCGGACATAAGGCTCCAGGGCAAATGGGAGCGTAACCGGCACTTGCTGGGGACCCCCAGTCTTGCCGGGCACCCCCAGCCCTACCTGGTCCCCTGGGATTCCCCCAAACACCAGCTCCTGGAAATCCCAAGCCCCTCCACCCCCAGCTGGGGACCCCCAGTCTTAACAGGACCCCAAGAACCCCCAGTCCTTCTAGGACCCCAGACACTCCCATTCCTACCGGGATCCCCCAGCCCTTCTGGGGCCCCGGGAATCTCCAGCTCTCAGTCCCCATGCGGGGACTTTGGGGACCCCAATTCCTAGCGGGACCCAGAGCCCCCCAGCCCTACCCGGACTCCGGGGACCCCCAGCCCCGCAGTGCCGGCGGTGCCCAGGGAGGGCGCTGTGCCGGGGCCGGGCCGGGCCGAGCCGCGCCGGGCGGCGGGAGCTGCGCCGCGTCCGCACCGGGCCACGCCTGGGGCTGCGAGCGGGGCACCGGCACCGGCACCGCCATCCGCACCGGCACCTCCCGGCCACGCCTGGGGTGCGAGCGGGGCACCGGCACCGAGACCCGCACCGGGACCAGGACCCCCGAGCCACGCCTGAGGTTGCGAGCGGGGCACCGGCACCGGGACTCGCACAGGGATCGGGACTTGCACTCCTGGGCCACGCTTGGGGCCGCTGCGAGCCTGACACTGAGACCGGGACCGGGACCTGGACTCCCGAGCCACGCCTGGGGCTACGAGCCGGACGCCAGCACCGGGACCCGCTCCCGCGCCGGGACAGGTAATGGGGCCGCCACCGGGACGGGAACCGGCCCCCCCCCCGGGGGGTGCAACCCCGCGGAAGGGCCCCCGGAACCGCCGTAGGAAGGCGGAGAGCGCACCGGGATCGGCACCGGAACGGCAGGGGGGCGGCGGGACGACCCCCCTTGCAGCCCGCTGGTGCAACCGGGGAGTCCTCCCGGGATCCCCAGCGCTGCCGGGACCCCCCAACCCCACCGGCACCACCGGGGTCCCAAGGTCTCCCACCAAACATACCAGGATCTCCCAACCCTACCAGGGCCCCCGGGGTCCCAAGCCCCGCTGGGATCCCCTAACTCCACGGAGCTCCGGGGGTCCCCACCATGTCAGCAGCCGTTGCCCCGGGGGTCGCAGCCGGGACCGTCCCACGCCAAGGAGGTTCACCTCCCCTCTGCCGCCCCATCCCGGGGGTCCCGGGCCCGCAGCCGGGGCACCCCAGGACTCTCACCCGGTCCACCCCTGTCCCCACACGCTGGCCTCCTTTCCGAACTTCGGAAGACCCCAGCGGGTACCCTTGGAGTGGGTGACCCCCAGTGCTGGCCCCCCCTGCCCGGAGCCCGCCGGTGACGCAGAGCCGAGCGGTGGTTTCCCAACCGGGAAGTCATTTTGCCTATGCCGGCACGGGCCGGGCCCAAAGCCGCCCTGCCCGGGGCCACCGAAGGTGGGCTGAGCCCGGACACGGCTCCTCGCAGGGTTGGGCTGAGGGTGTGCGGGGGGCCCCCCAGAGCGGGGGATCGGGGCGCCTGCAGCCCGTGGGACCCGACAAGAACCGCCCGGAGCCGGGGCAGCAGCCGGAGCCGGCCCCGCCGTCGCCCTTTGCGAGGACGTGAGGCCCTGGCGGGTGCCGGAGGGGATTTGGGGGCCGGAGGGGTCCGGGCAGGGGATGGTGGCCGTGAGAAGCCCTGGAGGTTTCCACGGGGATTCACTGGTGGCTCGTACGAGGCTGAGCTCGCTCTCGGGGCTCCCCACGGAAGCTCCGGGAGCGGTTGCAGCGCTGAATTTCGGGGGTACCTCCCCAGCAAGGCCTTTCCGCTGCACCGCCGGATCCCAGCGCTACGGCGGGGCCGGCTCCGGCAGCCGTGTTTCCTAAGGAAATCAGGCTGGGAAGAAAACGCAGCCCTCTCCTCTGCCCCGCAGCCGGAGGGAGAGGCCGGGTTTGCCCGGGGGGTGCCGGGGCACGGCGTGGGCACGGAGCCGGTGTGCACCAACCGGGACGTGTCAGTACCTGCCCGTTCTCAGCGGCCGCGCTCGAGGAAGGGGCTGCTGGGGCACGGAGACCGGGCGGGGGGCACGGGGGGCTCCTCTGCTTGTGCCAGGCTGGCAAGTGGGGGCAGCGGCACAGTGGGCACCCACCCCCACGGGCCCCAATGCCATTGGGAATGCCCGGTTGTAGGGTCATTCCGTAGGGTCCTTGGGGCCAGATCCTGAGGAGGCCGTGGATGGGGCAGTGCCGAGGCTGAGCTCGGAGCCCCCCGGTTTTGGGGGGCTGCCCCCGCGGCCCCGCTCCTCCCTGCCAGGAGCAGGAAGTGCGGGCCGGACTTTGGTCCATCCGGCGTCGCCGGCGCAGGGGCAGAGGAAGGAACTTTTCCTGTTTGCCGGTGTGCTGGGGTCCGGCACCCATCGGCCGTGCCGCGGCTCGGCTGGGCCGTGGGGACTCTCCCGTGGCTGATCCAGGGCTGTGCTCAGGCCACGGCCCCGCGTGGGCGGGTGAGTTCCCTGCGTGCCGCCGGGTGCTTTTGCGGCAAGGGAGTCGTCTCTCCTTGGCATAAGGGGAAGCCCCCATTTTTGGGGGTGAACCCCCCTTTCCACACCCCCTTGCCTACCCCAGGCAGGACCGTGGGAGTTTGGGGTAAAATCCCAGCAGCTCCTGTTTATTTCTCCCCCGCCTGCTCTTCAAGCTGAAGCGGAAGAGCTCAACCTCCGGCCCCTTTTCGGAAAGGCCGGGATATTTATAGCTGCCTGGCTCAGGGAGTTGGGATTTGCCATGGCTGCCTCCATCCTCCCCCCCATCCTGCCGCAGCATCCTTCAGCTGTGTCCTGCCCCGGGGCGGGGGACAAAGCTCGGGGCCCCATCCAGCCCTGGCCATGGAGACAGCTCTGGGGGGGTCTCTGTGTGATGCCCAGGGTCCCTGGTGCACCTCTGTGTGATCCCTGGGGAATCTCTTTGCGGTGACAGGTGTCCCCTTGTGTGGTCTGTGTGTGACCCCAGGGGTCTGCTGGGGGGTCTCTGGCTTTTGTTGGTTGATGGAAAGTTGCTCTGGCATTAATTTGGGGAGGTGAGGCCTGAAAGCATCACCCTCCCTTCCCACTCACAGCCAGCTGCTCCTCTCCACAGCTGCGCCACCCCGACCAGGTGCCCCCAGGTGTGCCCATGGAGTGACCCTGCGCGGGGGTCCCGGCAGCTGTGCCAGCACGGGGGGACGCTGGCTGCCACCACCGCGAGCATGAGCGACTTCTGGCACAAGCTGGGCTGCTGCGTCGTGGAGAAGCCCCAGCCCGTGAGTACCTCCAGTGCAGCCATTTCGGGGAAGGGCGTGGGGTCAGCGGGGACTGACGGCCTTCATCACCTTGCAGAAGAAGAGGAGGAGACGGATCGACCGCTCCATGATTGGGGAGCCCATGAACTTCGTCCACCTGACGCACATCGGCTCTGGAGACATGGCCGCGGGAGAGGGGCTGCCCATGGTACCCCCACGCTGCTGTGGGCGGGGTGGGGGGGCTCGGGTGGGGGGCTGAGGCTCGGTGTTGGGTCCCTGGGTTGGGTGACAGGTGGTGTTTTTGGGGTGGTAGGTGTTGGTTTTGGGGTGGTGGAATCCCACAGTTGGATGATGGGTGTTGCTTTAGAGGTGTTGTTTTGGGGTGCTGGCTCTCAGGGATGGCTGATGGGTGTTGGTTTTGAGGTGCTGGGTCTCACAGTTGGGTGCCAGGTGTTATTTTGGGGTGCTGGCTCTCAGGGATGGCTGATGGATGTTGCTTTTGAGGTGCTGGGTCTCACAGTTGGGTGCCAGGTGTTATTTTGGGGTGCTGGCTCTCAGGGATGGCTGATGGGTGTTGGTTTTGAGGTGCTGGGTCTCACAGTTGGGTGCCAGGTGTTGTTTTGGGGTGCTGGCTCTCAGGGTTGGCTGATGGGTGTTG
>NW_024581024.1:67374-72568 GCF_017639235.1 Corvus kubaryi
GGTGTTGTTTTGGGGTGCTGGCTCTCAGGGTTGGCTGATGGGTGTTGCTTTTGAGGTGCTGGGTCTCACAGTTGGGTGCCAGGTGTTGTTTTGGGGTGCTGGCTCTCAGGGTTGGCTGATGGGTGTTGCTTTTGAGGTGCTGGGTCTCCTGGCTGGGCAAGGGGGTGGCACAGGTGGGTGACAAGTCCTCTCTGCAGACCGGTGCTGTCCAGGAGATGAGGTCCAAGGGTGGCCGGGAGCGACAGTGGAGCAACTCCCGCGTGTTGTAGCATGTGAGTACCAGGCCATGGCACCCTGAGCACCCACCACCCCCTCAGAGCCACCACTTGGGCACTCCCATAACCCATCCTCTCGGATTTTGCAGCTTCCTGGCTTTTTCAGCCCAAACTTGAACTGCCTGATCCCCCCCGCTGGAGGAGAAGCGACCTCGAGTGCTTTAACCCCGCGGTATTTATGCAGCACCACCCTCACCCAGCTCCCGGTGATTTTGGGTCGTCATCCCTCTGGAAAATCCCTCCTGCCCAGAGGCTCTGGCCGGTGACATGGGGAAGGAGTGGGGACAACAGCCCCTACCTCCTGCCCCGCCTGGAAAGGACACAGCCACCCCCCTGAAACGTGCCAGGAGCTGCCAGGCGCAGCCCACATGTGCCAAATCCTCTCACTTTTCCCTTTTTCCACTCCGGTGTCTCCCGTGGGCTGCATAGCGGTGCCTCAGATTCCCTAGGGAATCACGGTCATGGTGCAGAGGCAGATTTGCTGCCTCCCAGAACATCACAGAGGAGCAAAACCGGGATTAAGCCCTGATATTCTGGTGCCAAACCAGAATTAAACCCAAGATGTTCTGGTGTCAAACCAGGATTCCATGTGAAACCGGGATTAAACCCCAATTCTTTGGAGCAAAACCGGGATTAAACCCCGATGCTTCGGTGCCAAACCAGGATCAAACCCCAACGCTTCGGTGTCTCAGCGTCACCGAGCCCACAGTGCCTCCAGCCGGCATTCCCACCGCCGCCAAACTCCCACCTCCCTCCTTTTTTTAGGACACGTTCTTATTTTTAAGCTCCAAAACCCACCTGAGCAGCCTCCGTCGCCTCAGGGGCAGGACCGTGGCGGGGTCCCCTCCACCCCGGGATTGTCCCCGGCCCCGGGGCCTGACCCGAGAAGGGCTCTGGAATTCAGGCGCGGGTGTACATAGTTTAATTAGCGCCAGGATTAAATATTAAATAGCACGTGCTGGGTGACAGAGCCTTTCCCCTGCGCTGGGCTCCGGTGGGAGCTGGGCTTTGCCAGTCCTGCGTCGTGCTGGGGGTCAGGGTTTTTTGGGAAAAAACATTCCAGCCTGGAAATAAATCCCTTGTGCTGGCCCAAGGGGTGGGTGCACAAAGCTGCCCCAGGCTCCTCGCTCCCTCCTCTGCTCCTGGAGCAGCCAAATCCACTGGGAGAAGCCAAGCCCGTTGATCTTCACAGCAGGCAGATGCCACTACTTGTATGGCACAACCAGTTTCCTCTGGCTGGGCTGGACTTGAGAGTGTGGCTGCACTGACACCCCCTCCTTGGACACCCCAAAATGTTCCTCTGACCCATTGTAGAGGGGATTGCACCCCATGGTTGGGGGGGAGGGGAGGGGAAGGTGAGGGCACCCCCAGTGCGAGAGGGGCAGCACCAGACCCATCCCAGAATAAAAGCCAAGAGCCAAAACTGGAAGAAATTGGAAATTTAATCCTTGGAAAACGGTGACAATCCTGGACGGCTGCATGTCCCAACCCACCCTTTGGGGCCCCCCACCGCCCCCCAAGGAAGGAAGATCGTCAAGAACTCGTTAACTCCCCCACCCCAACACCTTCATAAGGGGGTGCAACTGCCCATGGCGTCCCCAAAAACCCACCCTGGGGACCGTTGGGGCAGAGGGAGCCCATTGTGGGGGACAAACCACGACGACAACCAGGAGCTGAGCTCTAACAAAGGCAGCTGCAACCCCCCCACACCCAGGCACCGCCCCGGGGCCCGCTCAGGGACCCCAACTTCTCATCCGGACCTCAAAAAGCCACGGGGTGCCCACTGTTATTTCGGGGAGCCGGGGGGCTGCCCCGCGGCGATGCGGCTGACCCGCTCCAGGACATCCTGGGGACACAGCGGGGGCACGGCCTGCGCCAGTGGACACTCCTCCACCAGGCTGTTCATGGGGGTGGGCGGGGGCACCGCCTCCTCCTCGGGACCCCCAGCAGCTCCCAGGCCCCCCAGTGCTGCCCGCAGGATGGGCAGCACCTTCTTCCGAGCGGCCACGGTGTTGCCTTGGGTGTAGGCGACCACGCAGGGCGAGGGGCTGGGCAGCGGCTGCAGGAGCAGGGATGGTGTCGTCGCCTCCTCCAGCGCCCGGCACAGCTGTGGGGGAGCGAGCGTGGGGCTGGGACCTCCCCAGCACCCCCAAAACTGGGAGGTTCTGGGGCAAACCACAGCTGGGAACTGCCCGGCGGTGCCTGACCCTGGCCCCCTGACTGACCGTGCTGCGGAGGGGCTCCTGCCGGCTGTAGACCGCGAGTTTCCGGGTGGGCTCGTGGCGTTCGTTAAAGGACACGGTCATGGCCACCAGCCCTGCGTAGCCACGGGCCTGGCAGAAAGCCTCCAGGTCCTGCAGCAAGCCGGGCCGGTGCAGGAACGTCTGGAGAGAGGGGAGGGGGTCTCAGCATCACCGTGATGTCCCCAGTGTGCCACTCCCTGCCTCAGTTTCCCCCTCACCCCCAAGCCTCACTTCCAGGTCCTCAAAGATGCCACTGATGGGGACGACCACGTCGTCACTGGAGAGGACTTTGAGGTCCTTCCGCAGCATCTGCTCCGTCGTCAGCCCTGGGAGGTGAGCAGGGGATGAGGCCCAGGCCACCTTCCTGTCCCCAAGGAGAAGGGGGGGATACATCTGGGTGCCACGGCCCTGGCACACACACCTGTGATATCAAACTTGGCTGTGTACAGGGCTTGGAACACGGCATCACGGGCTGGCAGCTCCGGGAACCTCTCCTCAAGCAGGGACACGCAGGCCACGTCCCTGGGTGTCACCTTGCCCGCGGCCGGGCTCAGGTTGACGCAGTCCAGCAGGATGGTGCCTGCGGGGACGAGCGGGACCGTGTTGTCACCGTCCCCCTGGGCCGGGGCTCAGCCAGGACCCCCCCACCCCGTGCTCACCGTGCAGCAGCGCGGCCGTGGTTCTGTCCAGCACGCCCGGGGGGCCCTGCAGGATCCGCTCGGTCACCAGCGTGGCACAGGAGCCCACCGGCTCCACGGTCACCTGGCACGGGGGACCGCGGTCCCGCTCCAGCGGCCGGTGGTCCAGGACCTCCACCACAGCCTCTTCCAGGGCAGCGTCGGCACTGATGGGCAACAAGGGAAGGGTCACCCCTGGCAGAGCGTGGGAAATCCCTGTATTCCTTTCCTACCCTAAAAACACCCCAGAAACGCATCAGTTTGACCCACCCTGGGCGGCAAAATCAACCGAGGCTCTGGGTGGGTGGCCCTGGCCATCCCCCACCGTGCCACCCTCCCCCGGCTCACCCGGGCAGGACGTGGTGATCGACCAGCGTCAGGGAGAGCAGCCCAGCGTGGTGCAGCCCCCCCAGGTCGATCTCATCCCGAAAGATTAGGGAGGCGGCCGGGATTCCCCGATCCCGCAGCAGGAACGTCGTCTCTGTCCGGAGCGCGAAGTCAGCGCGGGGGATGTTCAGCACCGGCACGAAGGCGGCTTTGGGAGCCGGGGAGGTCTGCGGCGGGGGGGTGACACCCAGTGAGGCGTCCCCCGGGCCACCGGCGATCCCCAGGCCAGTGGCCGAGCCTCACCTGGGCCAGGAAATAGGCCAGGGCCAGCGCTGAGACGGTGGAGTCCAGGTCACAGGCTTCGTTGCCCATCACCACGTGGACCTCCTGGCGCTGCCGGACGTGGTCCTGCCGGGATGGGAGGCGTCAGGCACAGCAGCAACGTGGCCCCGTCCTCCAAAAAAACCTCCAAACTGCTCCCTTGGCCTCATCACAGTGTCCTTAGAGCCACTCATCATAGGTGTCACCCGCAGATTCCACCCTCTGGACGAGCTCCTGGCATCCCTGGGCCTGGCTGGGATCCACTTGTGGCACTAAAAGCTCAGGGGTTTGGGGTACGTGTGTGAAGGGAGGTGCATCAGGGCTCCAGGAAAACCCACCTGAGCCACACCGACCACCGTGGGACCATCCCAGCCCTGCAGCCCTGGGAGCATTTAGTACTTTGAATGTGTTTTTTTCTAGAAATACTGAGTTTGGGGCTGGTTGTCCCCCCAAAACTTGGGTGTTTCACCCTCTTTTGCTTGCCTGCAGCAGCAGGAAAAACATGTCACTCCCCCAGGCCCCATCCCCCTGCCCTGTCATGCCCGTGGGAGCCGCCCCATCCCCTGGCCCTGTTTTTTTGGGACAATTCTCTGCTGCCATAAACCAGATTCGCTCATTTTTGGTAAAAGCTAAGGGAAAAAAACCCCCGAGAGCAGCTGCAGCCCAAACCCCTCAGCAGGTCCGGAGGTAGAACCAGGACAGGGCTGCAGCAGGGGGCTGGGAAACATTTTGGGGTGTCCCTGGTGTGGCTGTGCCACCTCAGACGGGGCACCACACCTGGGGGTATCGGCCCTCTGGGCACCCAGCACCCCTCTTTCCTGGGCACCTCTGCTCGCCACGACACCCCAAACCCCTGCACCCCCATCCAGCGGGTGCTCATCTCCCCCTGCACCCCAATTCACCTGCACTCTGCTTTGCTGGGCACCGCTGCCCTATGCTCCCCTCAGCCCCACCGCACCCCCTGCACCCCAATTCCCGCAGCTCAGGGGGCTGCGGGGCTCATGTCCCCCTGCACCCCAATTCCCGCAGCTCAGGGGGCTGCGGGGCTCATGTCCCCCTGCACCCCAATTCCCACCTTGCCCTGAGCCCCACACCCCCCAAACACCCCCGAACAGCCCCGAACACCTCCGAACACCCCCGAACACCCCGTTCCCCCCCAAACACCCCCGAACAATCCCGAACACCTCCGAACACCCCGTTCCCCCCCAAACACCCCCGAACAATCCCGAACAATCCCGAACAACCCCGAACACCCCGTTCCCCCCCAAACACCCCCGAACAATCCCGAACACCTCCGAACAAACCCGAACACCCCGTTCCCCCCCAAACCCCCGAACAATCCCGAACACCT
>NW_024581024.1:77568-82684 GCF_017639235.1 Corvus kubaryi
ATTTTATGTTCTTTTATTTTGGTTTATGTTATTTTATTTCATTTTATGTTATTTTGTTATTTTGTGTTATTTTATTTTGTTTTATGTTATTTTATTTTATGTTCTTTTATTTTGGTTTATGTTATTTTATTTCATTTTATGTTATTTTGTTATTTTGTGTTATTTTATTTTGTTTTATGTTATTTTATTTTATGTTCTTTTATTTTGGTTTATGTTATTTTATTTCATTTTATTTTAATTAATTTTGTTATTTTTTTCATGTTATTTTATTTCATTCCATTTTATTTTGTTTTATTTTATTTCATTTTGTTTATTTCATTTTATTTCGTTATATTTCTTTTTTTATGTTATTTTATGTTATTTTATTTTATGTTATTTAATTTCATTTTATTTCATTATATTTCTTTTTTTTATGTTATGTTATTTTATGTTATTTTATTTAATTTCATTTCATTTTATTTTATTTTCTATCACTTCCTCATTTTCCATCCTAGTTTATGTCACTTCATTTTTTTTTTATGTCGGTTTCTGCTTTATCTGTTATTTCATTTCATCCTGTCAGTTTATAACAAAGGGGTCTGTAGTTACTTCCTTAATTATCAACCCCATTTATTTATCCATCAGAACGTTTTCCTGGTATTTCTTTAATTAATAATACTCCTCATTTACCAACTCAGCTCTCTCTGGGGACTAATCAGGAGCTGTATTATTTTATTTACCTATGTTAATAAATTAATTTATTTATTATTACATTCTATATTGATTAATTTTAAAATTATTTGTATTATTTGTATTATTTATATTACTTATATTATTTAATATCTGTTTGTTTGTTTGTTTCCAGAGGGCCCAGGACCCCGATTGTGGCAGGATTGGGGGCTCAGAAGATTCTTGGTGAGCTGGGGGGGGACTGGGGCAGCCAGGGCAGGAAACCCCAGGTTTGAAAGTGGAATTTGGACAATTCCCTTGATTTTTCCAAATCTCTTGTCCGTTTCAAAACCAATTTTTCCAATCCTCACGACTCTTTTAGAGCCAAATTCTCCGTTTCTTTTGAGTGTTTCAAAGCCAAATTTTCCAATTCTCTTGTGCGTAGTGGAGCCAAAATCTCCCAACCTCTTGCCTGTTTGTTTCAAAGCCAAAATTTCAAATCCCTTCCTCTGTTTAAAAGCCAAATCCCCAATTTTCTTGACTTTTAACCCCCCAAATCACCCAAACCTCCCAACAACTTCAAAGCCAACACAAAGAAATGGGGCAGAAAAGAAAAAAAAACCTCACCTAGACGAGCCAAATTGCACTAAAATCGATACATTTCTATTTTCCTCAACTACCCAAATTTTCCCTCCTAAAGGCTGAAATTTGGGATGCGGCTGCTCCTGGACAAACCCAGAGCGTTCCAAGGAGCCTGATCGGAGCCAGACCAGCCTGGGGAGGGTCCCATGGAGCAGGAGGGGACTCTCCCAACCAGTCCCAGCAGCGAAGAGACCCCCCAGCCCCTCGAGGAGCTCGTCGAGGGGGAAAGAATTCCAGATGTTGCCCAGGAGAGCCCAGCACCGGCCAGGGAAGATGCCAGGGGCAAATCCGGGGAGCAGGAAGGGGTATCCAGCCCTGAGGGACCCCCGGGAGGCTCCCTGCAGGAGCAGCCCCTTCAGGAGGAGGGGTCCTCACTGGGTGCCCCCCAAAGCGTGCCAGGAGCCGGGGCTGAGCCCCCCCGGGCGCAGCCCCCCGGGAGGGAAGCGGATTTTTACTGCGTGAAGTGGATCAGCTGGAAAGGGGAGCGGACGCCGGTGGTCACCCAGAGCGAGAACGGGCCCTGCCCGCTCCTGGCCATCATCAACATCCTCCTCCTGCAGTGGAAGGCAAGAGGGGGGCTGGTGGGGAGGTTCTGGGGGGGGAGGTCTCCCCCAAATCGCCAGGGGATGGTTGCCAGCGTCCTCTGGTTGCTGCCAGGTGAAGCTGCCCCCGCAGAAGGAGGTGATCACGGCCGAGGAGCTGATGGCACATTTGGGTGAGTGGGGACCCCCCCCCCCACTGGCACCAGGATGGGGGTCGGGGGGGGTCTGGGGGTTCCACTGGGACCCCCACATTCAGTGCTGGCGCTGGGGTGACGCCGCTGCCTCGCAGGGAATTGCATCCTGGCCACCCAACCCCGGGACACTTCGGAGGGGCTGCAGTTGAACTTCCAGCAGGTGAGGAGTTGACCCCAAAACATCCAACCCCATCGTCCTGGGGAGCTCGGGTGGCTGCAGGATTTGGGGTGGCACTTCGAGGAGCGCACCCCTCATCCCCCTCCCCGTGTTTCTCCTCCCTCCCAGAACATCAACGACACCATGACGGTCCTGCCGAAGCTCTCGACGGGGCTGGACGTCAACGTGAGGTTCACGGGGGTCTCCGATTTCGAGTACACCCCCGAGTGCATCGTTTTCGACCTCCTCAACATCCCGCTCTACCACGGCTGGCTGGTGGACCCCCAGGTGAGCATCCCCACCTGGCTGGGGGTTTCAGGGGTTGGAGAACTCTGCTGTGAGGAGCTGGGGGCTCATCCTGGAGAAGGTGATCAAGCTGTGGATGGATGTCCCATCCCTGGCGGTGCTCAGGATGAGGTCGGACAGGGCTTGGAGCAACCTGGTCTAGTGGGAGGTGTCCCTGCCCGTGGTTTGGGGTGGTCTAGATGATCCTATAAAGCCCTTTCCCAACCCAAACCCCTCTGTGGTGTTTTGGATGGGGTTTGAACCTGAGCCAGCGGATGAGTCCCCTGCCCGTGGCAGGAGGTGGCACTTTGGATGTCCCTTCCCTCCCACACCCCTCTGTGCTGGGTCCATCCCTGCAGTGGGAGAACAGGAGCTCAGCTCCTTTCCCTGCCACCCCAACAGAGCCCAGAGCAGGTCCAGGCCGTGGGCAAGCTCAGCTACAACCAGCTGGTGGAGAAGATCATCACCTGCAAACAGGCCAGCGACTCCAGCCTGGTGAGCGAAGGTAACTCCCCTGCTCCCTCCGCGGGGTTCCTGGGGGGGACAGCTGGGCACCCCCAGCCCCGCCACGGCCCCGCTGTCCCCTCAGGGCTGGTGGCCGAGCAGTTCCTGGAGTCCACGGCGTCGCAGCTGACGTTCCACGGGCTGTGCGAGCTCACGGCCCGCGCCCGCGAGGGCGAGCTTGGCGTCTTCTTCCGCAACAACCACTTCAGCACCATGATCAAGCACAAGGTGTGACCCCAGACCCCTCTGGGCACCCCCCCAAACACCCACCAGGGCTGATTGTCCCCCGTCCCTTCTCCGCAGGGCCACCTTTACCTGCTGGTGACGGACCAGGGCTTCCTGCAGGAGGAGGGGGTGGTGTGGGAGAGCCTGCACAGCGTGGATGGGGACAGCTGCTTCTGTGACACCGAGTTCCACCTCAGCCACACCCTGGGCAAGGAGGGGGCCACCGCGGCCAGCCCGGACCACCGGCTGCAGCAGAGACAAGTGGACCAGGTAGGGGACAAGTGGTGGCAGTGAGGGACAGCTGAGTCCCATCCCAGCTCCAGGCGTGGGGAGGGATCCTGCAGGGTTGGGGCTCGCTGTGCTGACCCCCCCTTATTTGTGTTCCTACCCCCTCCCAGGATTACATGGTGGCCCTGTCCCTGCAGCAGGGGCAGGACCCCCCCTCTGTGCTCAGCGACCTGGAGCTGGCACGGCAGCTGC
This sequence comes from Corvus kubaryi, assembly GCF_017639235.1. Taxonomy (NCBI): domain Eukaryota; kingdom Metazoa; phylum Chordata; class Aves; order Passeriformes; family Corvidae; genus Corvus; species Corvus kubaryi. The sequence continues at coordinate 81,246 of NW_024581024.1, forward strand.
AGCACGAGGAGTATCAGCAGCACCATCCTCATCCTCCTCCTCAGCCGCTCCCAGCGCAGGTACCCAGGTGCCCTTCACGGGACTGCAGCACCCTGGGTGCTTCCCAACCCCTCACCCCTGCTCCGGGGGGGTGTAGTGATGGCCCTGGGGGGGTCTCTGCTGGTCCCTCCACACCCCAGCCCTGTTCCTGTCCCCACAGGCGGGCGGGCGTCCGGCAGGAGAGCGGCGGCAGCGGCAGAAGCCGGATTTGGACTGTGCCCTCCTGTAGCACCTCGTGCCCGTGGGGTCCCCACGGCCGGAGCCCCCCCCTGAGTTCCCACTCTGGGCTCTCCAGGGAGATCCCGTGAGGTCCCTGTGGGCTGGAGTGGACACACGGATGAGGGGTGACCGGCTGAGGCCATCCCAGAACCACCCCAAACTTCTCAGTGGCCTTAAAACAAGGGGGGGGGTCCCACTCAGGGGGGGCCCCCTCAGGGGGGTCCCACACCTCAGTCCATGCTCCGAGACACGGGTGGACGCGTGGCTGGGGGGACACGTGAACCCCCCTGTTGGAAACGTGGCCTTAGCCCTTGGCAAGTAAAGGACTCGTCCCCCTGCACACGGAGCTGGCACCAGTGGGGGCTTCTGTACTCCACGGGCACGTGGGTTTGGGGGAATTGGGGGAAATTTGGGGTCACGGTTCCCTCCACACCCCACGGGCACGCGGGTTTGGGGGAATTGGGGGGGATTTGGGGGAATTGGGAGGGGTTTTTGGGGTCACGGTCCCCTCCACACCCCACGGGCACGCGGGTTTGGGGTAATTGGGGGTGTTTTTGGGGTCACGGTTCCCTCGGCACCCCACGGGCACGCGGGTTTGGGGTCCCCGCCGTGGGATGCAGTGGCGCGGCGAGGCCGCCAGGGGGAGACAGGGGCGAGTGGGGTCTATGGGGCCCTATAGGGGGCACATATAGGGCGCGTATGGGGGGAGCAAAGGGCACACGCGGGGCTGTACAGCGGCGTATGGGGGTCATAGGGCCTGCACGAGGGTGCGTATGGGGTCTGTAAGGGGATAGATACACATGGGGTGTGCGGGGATGGGCACAGGGCACACCTAGGGGTGTATATGGGGTGGATAGAGCACGGAGGCACGTGTATAGGGGCTGCATAGGGCACGCACGGGTGTGTATGGGGGTGTGTGGGGGGTGTATAGGGGGTGCACAGAGCACGCACGGGGGCTGTGTATAGGGGGTGTATATGGGGTGCACAGGGCACATACAGGGCTGTGTATAGGGGGTGTATATGGGGGGCACAGGGCTGTGTATAGGGGGTGTATATGGGGTGTATATGGGGCGCACAGGGCTGTGTGTAGGGGGTGTATATGGGGTGTATTGGGGGTGTATAGGGGGCGCACAGGGCTGTGTATAGGGGGTGTATATGGGGCGCACAGGGCTGTGTATAGG
>NW_024581024.1:82784-90285 GCF_017639235.1 Corvus kubaryi
GGCTGTGTATATGGGGTGTATATGGGGTGCACAGGGCACATACAGGGATGTGTATAGGGGGTGTATATGGGGCGCACAGGGCTGTGTATAGGGGGTATATATGGGGTGTATATGGGGCGCACAGGGCTGTGTATAGGGGGTGTGTATATGGGGTGTATATGGGGCGCACAGGGCTGTGTATAGGGGGTGTATATGGGGCGCACAGGGCTGTGTATAGGGGGTATATATGGGGTGTATATGGGGTGCACAGGGCTGTGTATAGGGGGTATATATGGGGTGTATATGGGGCGCACAGGGCTGTGTATAGGGGGCGTATATGGGGTGTATATGGGTCGCACAGGGCTCTATAGCGGCTGCACAGATCCCGTCTCGGCGGTTGATTGCTCACGCCTGGGCCCGCCCCGCCCCTCCCCACGGCGGGCGCCGCTCCCCGCGGCGTTGCGGTGACGTCACTCCCGGGTTGCGGTGACGTCACTGCCGCCGCTGCCTGGCGCGGGGCGCGCGCGGGACGGGGGGGGGCGAGCGGCGGCTCCGTGAGGGCTCCGGGCGGCGGCTCCGTGAGGGCTCCGGGCGGCGGCTGCGGGTGAGTGCGGCCGGCGGGGCCACGCGGGGCCTCCCCGCTCCGGGAGGGGCCGCCCGTGGGGGGGGAGCCTCGGGATGGTTCCCGCTCTCCCCCTTCCCCCGCGCCAGGGCCGCGGCCGGGCCCTTCTGCGGGCGTTGGGCGCGCACCGGAGCCATCCCGGGCCTCCATCTGCCCTCGGTCAGGGTCCGGCGGGGCCCCCCGGGACTGCTCGGGCGGGGCTGGGCGGAGGCGGGGCCCCCCCGGGGCCACAGCGGGGGCCCAGAGCGGCCTCGGGCCCCGCCGGGGTCGCCGCCCCCCGAGCCGGGCAGGGCGCGCAGCCGCCGGGCCCGGATCGCACCCGGTGCCGTTCTTCTGTCCACGACTCCAACCCGCCGGGATTTCGTCCCGTTTCCAGCAGGATCGCTCCTAAAATCATCTCGGGGGGAGGGGTCCGGCCTGGCGGTGACCCCCTCCTGCACCGGGCTCGCTGTCCCCGGTGCGGGCACACCGCGCTGCGCTGCCGGTGCCCCGGGGGAGAAGGAGCTGCCGGCCCTGACCGGGGCCTCACCCCGTCCTCCCACGCTCCCCTCCCGTTACCTGCCCGCGGCACAGCCCCGGGAGTCGGGAATTGCGGCACCTCCCTCCCGCCTGCCCTTGCGAAACCGGCCACGGTGGTTCCTCTTCCTCCCCCAGCGGAGCGGAGCCGCCCCGTCCCTCGCCACAATCCCTGCGCCGTGCTTGGGGGTTCGCTTCTCGGGGCTGCGACCCCATCCCGACCCCATCCCGACCCCGCGGGGTTCCCCAAAACCGGCTGCCGGAGAGGGAGGGAGAGCCGGGATGCGCTGACCCCGCGGCTCCCCCGCCTCCCCTGCCGGGGCCCGTCCGGAGCCTTTTTAAGGCACAAAGGTGCTCATTGTGCCGCCAGCAAATCCCTAATCCCACGCTGGTGCTGTGCCTGGCCTCGGAACGGTGGCGGTGGGCTCCGTGCCTCCGTTTCCCACCGGGAATTGGGTTTGGATCAGCCGCGGGATGCGGACACAGCGCTCGGCAGGGAAACCACGTCGGGGGGCTTCTCCCGCGGCAATCCCGGGGCTGTGCCCATCCCGGTGGGAAGTGCGGAAGTTGGAGCCCGGTTCTTCCCTCGGGCTGGTCGCAGGGATCCGCGCTGCCGGTCGGAGGCAGGACTGGGGCCCCTGTTAATGATCACCCGCTGACCTCTGGGCTGCCGGGAGCAAAGTCCCCCGGTGCCGGAGCCGGGGGCCGGCCGCTCCCAGGGGGATTTCACCGGGAGCTGAGGTGGAAGTTGGGGTGCGTGGTGCAGCCGGGGTGTGGGAGACAGAGCGGGGTGGGATCAGCCGACTCCTCAGAGGTGCTGGTGCCCCCCTCACCTCTCCCCCTTTCCCTCCCCCCAGCATGTTTCAGACCTTGTACAGCTATTTTTGGTGGGAACGGCTCTGGCTCCCGGCAAACCTCACCTGGGCCGACCTGGAGGACCGGGATGGGCGAGTCTATGCCAAAGCCTCTGACCTGTACATCACCCTCCCCTTGGCCTTCCTCTTCCTCATCGTACGGCACCTCTTTGAGACGTGAGTCCCTTCCCTGGGGGTGGGGACGGATCCTGAGCCCCTGATCCAGCTCTCCCTGTGCCCCGGGGGCAGTGACCAAACCCCGGGATGTGGCACCTTGTCCTCAGCCTGGCTGGGGGTTGCCCGTGGCACCCCGGGGGTCCCGTTCCCCCCCGCCCCCCAACCCCACGTGCCCCCCCTTTCCCCACACAAACACGGCTTTGTGCATCCCCCGCCCTTACCGGGCGTTTAGGGAGCGATTTGTTGGGCAAACAATGGGAACAGACACGGCTTTGTTGGGATGGCAAGAGAAGGGGGGGGCCGCCCTTCATCAGAGTGGGGACAGCCCGTGACAGAGGGACCCCGGGGGGCTCCCCTGTGGCAAACCCCACCTTGGAGAAGGCACAGCAGGATGGGGAGACCGAGATGCTGAGTGGTTGTGGGTCCCTGGGTGGCTTTGATTTGGGGGCCAAATCATCCAGGTGACAGAAATGGGGACATTGATGTGCCCCACTCCTTCCCCAGGTACGTGGCCACCCCCCTGGCCGGGCTCCTGAACGTCAAGGAGAAGGTCCGGTTAAAAGCCACCCCCAATGCGGTGCTGGAGAAGTTTTACGCTGCCACCACCAAACACCCCAAGCAGGTGAGGGCTGGGGGGGGGGGGTCCCCAGAGGTGCCTGGAGGGGGGGTGAAGGTGCCAGAGCCAGGTCTGTGTGACACGCTGGGGCTGTCCCGGTGTCCCCAGGCCGACGTGGAGATGCTCTCCAAGAAGAGCGGCTGCACCGTGCGCCAGGTCGAGCGCTGGTTCCGCCGCCGCCGCAACCAGGACCGGCCCAGCACACTCAAGAAATTCCGGGAGGCCAGGTGAGACCCATCCCCCCTTCCTGCCCGATGTCACTGTCCTCTCCACCCTGGGGGGCTCTGGGGGGGCACCCGCTCGGCCGGGAGCTGCCCGGCAGGGTGGGAAGCGCGGGATCCGGGGCCGGTGGGTCCGTCCTCCTCCCTCCCGCTCCCCGGTGCCCATCTGAGGACCGTCTGCTTCCTTTTTCCAGTTGGAGATTCACCTTTTACCTTATTGCTTTCATTGCTGGCATGGCTGTCATAGTGGATGTGAGTATTGCCGCCCCCTCCCCACGCTCCCCCGGCCCCCCCGGCCCCTCTGACTCCTCTCTCTCTCTCTGTGTCGCCCTCCCCATCCTGCAGAAACCCTGGTTCTACGACCTGCGGGAGGTGTGGAAGGGATACCCCATCCAGGTGAGCACAGAGCCCGTGGCTTTTCCTGAGCACCGGGATCAGCAGTGGGAGCTGGGGGTGCAGGAGGGTCTCTTGGCACCCGTGGGGGGATGGGGAGTCCCCCAGGACACCCGGCTGGTGCCCACAGGAAGGGACCAAACCCCTCTGGGGCACACAGAGGACGCCTCCAACCTGTCTCTTGCCCCCAGAGCATGCTGCCCTCCCAGTACTGGTACTACATGATCGAGCTCTCCTTCTACTGGTCCCTGCTCTTCAGCATCGCCTCCGACGTCAAGCGCAAGGTGGGGGCTCTGGGAGGGGGCTGGGAGACACTGGGACATCGTGGCAGGGTTTTCTTCACCCTCGTGGTGGGCGGGAGGGACCGGCTGGGAGGATCTGGGGACGCAGAGGGGCTGTGGGATGGGGGTTTGGTATGGGTGGGATCCAGGCTGCTGTAACCCCCCCCCTCCCAATTTCTGGGCTCCCCTTTGCTTTGGGCACAGGACTTCAAGGAGCAAATCATCCACCACGTCGCCACCATCATCCTCATCAGCTTCTCCTGGTTCGCCAACTACATCCGTGCTGGGACGCTCATCATGGCCCTGCACGACTCCTCGGATTATCTGCTGGAGGTTGGTGTGTCCCTCTCCCCCGCTGTCACCACGTCCCCCAGTCCTGTGCCCCCTCCCCAGCTCACCCCCTCTGCCCCCCCCAGTCTGCCAAAATGTTCAACTACGCCGGCTGGAGAAACACCTGCAACAACATCTTCATCGTCTTCGCCGCCGTCTTCATCATCACCCGCCTGGTCATCCTGCCCTTCTGGTGAGCCCCGCTGGAGAGTGGGGGGAAACTGAGGCAGGGGCTGGGGGGGGGGTCTCACAGGGGGGTGGGATGCTGGTTCTGCCCCTAACGGGAGTGGCTTTTCCCGGCAGGATCATGCACTGCACGGTGTTTTATCCGCTGGATCTCTACCCCGCCTTCTTCGGCTACTACTTCTTCAACTTCATGATGGTGGTGCTGCAGTCGCTGCACATCTTCTGGGCCTACCTCATCATCCGCATGGCCCAGAAGTTCATAACTGGAAAGGTGAGAGGGGATCTGGGCCCTCGGGGACGTCACGGGGGAAAGGACCCACTCGGGGTGGATGGAGGATGGGGCTTTGCAGCTCCTGAATCCCCCCCCTGACTGCCCTTGGCTCCCCAGCTCCCGGAGAGCCCTCGGTGGGGAGAAACCACCGTGGCTGCAATGGGGAAACTGAGGCACGGCAGGAAAATGGGGGGCTGCTGGCTGAACCCCCTTTTCCCTCTGCCCCCCAGGTGGTGGAGGACGAGCGGAGTGACCGCGAGGAGACGGACAACTCTGAGGAGGAGGAGGAGGTGGCCAAGAACGGGCCCCTCTCCAATGGCCACCCCGTCCTCAACAACAACCACCGCAAAACCGACTGAGCGCCCCGGACCCGAGAGCTGCCGCCTCCCGCCACCGGCCCGGCCCCTCCGGCCGCTCCACACCGGGACCCCCGGAGCGCCCGCCGGGCCCAGACCCCTCCGGAGCGGGGCCGCAGCTCTGCCTCCCACTCACCGCTGGTGCCCTTCCACCTCTCACCTGCTGCCTTAATCCACTGCGGTTCCCCGGGATCGGCAGGGATCCCACCGGGATCGGCAGGGATCCCACCGGGATGGCTCCCATCCCGCCGGGGTGGCTCCTTCCCGCCCCGCAGCCCCTCGGATTGGCTCTGGCCAAAGAGCTCGGCCCCAGCCCCTTGCTGGGTTCTGTGTTATTCCTACTTTCCCAACCATTCCTTCAGCGGGGGAGGGGGAAAATCTCCTTTTTCCCTGACCTGTGTCCGGCTGGAAAAGCCGGCTCAATCCCTGCTCCGCCGAACCGGGAGGGAGGAGCAGGGAATTCCTGGGTGTTTCAGTGCCTAAATGATGGGATGACACTATGGAAGTACTTGGGGGAAGGAAGCTGCGGGGGTTGAGTCACTCCGTGTGTCTCACAGAGTTTAATCCTCTCATTTCTCTTCGGTAAATGGATTTTGAGTCTCTCCCTCTCCGTGGCCTCTCCCAGCTTGTAACAGGACAAATTTCCAACTGATTTTTCCTTTTTTTTTCTTTTTTTTTTTTCCTTTCTATTTATTTGGAAGACAGAAGGAGCCAGGCTTGGCTCTGTCTCCTGCATCCCCCCGGGATGCTGTGAGACCTCCCAGCATGGAGGGTGGGGGGGGGGGGGAAAAAGGACCATTAACCAATGTCAGACCAAAACGTGTTTTGTTGTTCTTGTTTTTTAGAAAAAAAAAAGAAGAAATAAATAAAAGGTTAAATATATTAAAAGTTAAAAAAACTAATAAACTTGGGTAAAAAAAAAAAAAATTACAGGATTTGGGCATATTCTGTAAGTGGCATAATGGCCTTCAGGCCACTTGGGGCTTATTTTGATACAGATCCTTTAGGCAGTGCTAAAAACGGGCAGAGTTGAGGATTTTGATGATTTTTATGTATTTTTTTTTTTTCTCCTAAAAGTTCTCCAAATCTTCAACCCCAGGCTGGAGCTTGGGTTTGGGTTCCCTGAGGAGCTGCGGCCCCGCTGGGATGACAAAGCCTCTATTCAGGTGGACGCTCAGGATGGAACTGGAGCTCTCCAGGAGGCCCCAGAAAGGTTTTATTTTACAAAGAAAAGGTTATTTAGCAAGAAAAAAACCCAACAAGCCTCCCTTGTGCAGAGCTGCCTGAGCTGGGCCGGTGTTGGGCGTGGGGGAGGCGGGATGGAATCGACTCCTCCACCCCTCGCGTTGGGCTTTGCCACGGCAATAACGAGAGATTTGAGGCCGGTTTGTAAAACTTCACCTTTTTATCAGTTCTCAAGGTGGTTTTTTGAACCTTTTGGATCTGCCCCGGTGCCTTCCCACCTTCCTTCCCCTCCCCACAACCAAAAAACAAAACCAAGCCCCAGCCCTGGGATTGAGCGCGGCGGCCAAACCCCGGAGATTTTTCCGTGTGCGTTTTCCGTGTGGATCCGTGTCCAGCAGCCGGACGGGGCTGGTGGCTGCTCCTCCCTCCCTCCCTCCCCCGGCCCAGGTGCCCAAAGCCAGTTTGGGGCTGTCCCAGCTACCACTTCAGTGCAGGAATTGAGGCCAAACTTGGCGTTTTGGGAAGGTTGGAGATGGGGGAGAGGCATGGGATCTGCTTTAAGAAAATCCCAACCCGTTTCTCTGTAATTTTCCCGAGTGGAGGGTTTAAGAGTGTTTGTTTTGAGCAAAGGTGAAGGAAAGGTGAAAATGTGGGAGCTCCTCCTCTCCCTGTGCGTGGGCCCATCAGCCTCTGGCATGTTTCCTGCAAAGCCCATGGAAACAAGGACAATGGCAGTGGTTCAGTCGTGTTTTCTCAGGGCTCTTTGCTGCGTCTCAAGGATCAGGGTTGGTTGTTTTTAGTAGAAAAAACACACTTTTATTGCTTTTTAGCAACTAAAAGATACTTTACAACAGCTCACAGGTAAAGACAGATACTTATTTCTTGTCTTTTTTCACTTAAATTCTATAAATCCAGATTGGTCCAGTCTTCCAGAGATTCTTTCCACCATCCTCCCTCCCACTTTCAAGGCCTCAGTCCCAACTGGGAAACACTTCCTGGGAATACTGGGGAAGTGTTTGCTGCTGGAAAAGGGAGGTTTGTGCCTTACTTTTGGTGGAAAGCTGGAAGAGAGCACGAAAAGCTCCTTCCTTGAGGGAGCCTCAAGGTGGGAGAAGCCCAGGGGTTGGGAATCACCCCCCAACACAGCCAGAGCCCGTTCCTGCTCCGTGTCCATCTGTGATTTTCCAGGTGAATGGGAGAACTGAGAACCTCTAGAGAAGAAACTTTACCCTCACTGAGGGAAAGTGAGCACCAGGCCTCTGGAGAAGTGGGATCTGCTGGGAGCAGGGACGGCTCAGAGCAGCCGGCCCCGGCAGTCGATGGCCCCGCAGCAGCACAGCAGCTCCTTGCCCTCCACGCTGCCAACCTCGTAGTTGTAATCCCAGGTCAGCTCCGTGCCGGCTCGGATCCGCCTGGGGAGTAAAAAAACCACATGGGATGGGTGAGGAGACTGCTCCAGAAAAGAGAAGAAAGAGGAGACTGCTCCAGAAAAGAGGAGAAAGAGGAGACTGCTC
>NW_024581024.1:90295-106739 GCF_017639235.1 Corvus kubaryi
GAAAAGAGGAGAAAGAGGGGACTGCTCCAGAAAAGAGGAGAAAGAGGGGACTGCTCCAGAAAAAGAGGAGAAAGAGGAGACTGCTCCAGAAAAGAGAAAGAGGAGACTGCTCCAGAAAAGCGGAGAAAGAGGAGACTGCTCCAGAAAAAGAGGAGACTGCTCCAGAAAAGAGGAGAAAGAGGAGACTACTCCAGAAAAAGAGAAGACTGCTCCAGAAAAGAGAAAGAGGAGACTGCTCCAGAAGAGAAAGAGGAGACTGCTCCAGAAAAGAGAAAGAGGAGACTACTCCAGAAAAGAGGAGAAAGAGGAGAGTACTCCAGAAAAGAGGAGACTGCTCCAGAAAAGAGGAGAAAGAGGAGACTACTCCAGAAAAGAGGAGGAACTGGGTGATAGAAGGAAGCCACGCTTCCATGGGAGCACTCCAGGACGAGGCTGAAGCAGCCAGAGAGAAAGGGACAAAGTTCCCTGATGAATCATTCCCGTGAGGATTCATCCATCTCTGTGGAGGAGCAGAGAGGCACGTGGCAGGGATCCACCACGACTCAAAGATTTGGGACTCGAAAAAAGCCGGGAATTCGGCTGCTCCGTGCTTCACTCTGCCCTTTGGGAAGGTCTGAAACTGGGGGAAATCACACCAGGATCTCCAGCACAAGACAGAGGATTTCACCTGGCACTGATTTCTCTGCTCAGGAATGATGGGAAACTGGGAATGGGATTTCCAGGAGCAGGGAACACCCAAGCAGGTCCCACCGAGGCTCAGGAATCCTCAGCCCCTCCCAGCACTCCAGGACTCACTTGCTGGCGAAGAAGGCGACCCAGGGGAAGCGAAGGTCGTGGGTGTCCACGAAGACGTTCTGCACGAAGAGGTTTGGGGTGCAGCTGTGCTGTAAAGGCAACAGAAAAGAGCCTGAGCTGCTGCTGGGCAGGGAGCTGAGCTGCCAGCACTGAAGGCAGCCTTTATAAACAAGCAGCATTCCTGCTCTGCCCGCCGCATCCAGCGGAATCCTGCTGGAACAGGCTGCACGCCCGGGGTGAGTCACAAGATCCACACTCAAAGGTAACAGGCTCTGGAAGGGCTCTGGAAGGGCTGACGGGGCCATTCCCGCTCCCACCAGGCCGCAGCAGCTGCCGTTCCGCTCGGGAAGCTTCATCATCCTCCTAAACCTGCTCTTTTCCCAATTCTCCTGTTTTTAGCTGCTCTCGGGGAGGAGGACCAGCCCCACCGAGCCGACAGCTCAGCCCCTGTGCCCGACTCACGTTGAGGTAGCGGCCCAGGTTGCCCTCGAGCTTGGCATCGATGATGTAACAGTTCTCCTCGCCGTCGTAGAACTGCCGCGTGCTGCGGCGCACGGGCCCCGCGCTCTCGCCCTTGTCGGCCGCTGCCAGCGGCGTGGATTTGATGGCGATGCCGTGGGTGGACTTGAGGGCGAAGCCTCGGGTGGATTTCACAGCCACCTGTCTCTTCATGGGACCTGCCAGGAGATGGGACCTTCCAGAAGCTGGGGCCGGTGCTGGCCCCGACCCCGCTCGTCCCCGCTGCGGCTCCACTCGGAGGGTAACAAACGCCTCGGATCCAAAATAGCGCTCCAGGATGGCTCCTGGAATCCACCCAGCCCACCCTGGAGACCCACTGGAAGCCTCGCTGTTGCTTTTTCGTACAATACCCAAAAATATCTGGTTTTGAGGAGCAGATTTTGCAGTTTTGTCTCGCCAAACACACGGGGAACGTTCCAACCTCAGCGGTCGGACGCAGCAGGAGCAGCTGCTATGTGGCCTCATCAGCCCTTCCCGGTGCTTTCCAGCCAAAACTCCTCACCCTCAGCCATCGTCTCCCCCCTCACCTGACCCAGATGATGGATTTTTCTTGTCCTCCCCTTCCTCCTCCTCAGATCCCGAGGAAATGGTCTGGATGTCGTCGCTGTCGTTGGCCCTGCCCGGGGCCTGCCCGTTCTCGCCGTCGCTGTCGGTGCTGCTGGACAGTGTCAGCACGTCCTGGGGACAGGAACAGCTCCTGGTGTGTGCATCCCAGCCTCCCTTTTCCCCAGCAATGTGGTGCTCTCCTCCAGCACACCCCTCTCTGCTCCAGGAAACCCTTGGGAAGGGGATCCCCCCCTCTCCCTGCTCTGGACATGGCACCCCACAGGCCCACGTTTGGAACACCCGTGGGGTTTTGGGGGCTGCTGCGTTCTGCTTGAGATGATGCTGGAGCATTAGGTGCTCAGAAGGAAGGGACAAGACCCAAAAAACAAAGATTGTTCCCCAGCATGGCTCTGCCAAACAGCAGCTCCCAGCCGTGCACATCAAGGTGCCAAATCCCACCCAAATTCCACACTCCCCTCTTTTTTTTCCCCCGTTCAGATCCACAAAAGACCCCCCCCGTCCCCAAAACCCAAAGGAAATCATTGCCCTCCAAGAAATCAACAACTACAACCACAAACCCTGCGCTCAACTGGGAACCAAAAGGCAGAAAAACAACCCCAAATGAGGTTTGAGGGTCCCGTTTACCTCCGAGGGGGGCGGCGGGGCCAGGGATCGCCGGCGGTTCTGCAGCATCACCATCCCACTCACCGGCCTCCGGATCCCCTCCAGCTTGGGGGGACAGGGGTTGTAGCCGTACCTCCTTTCCAGGCTGCTCAGCCTGTGGAGTCAGGACAAGAGCGAGTCACGCTTGGATTTCCAGGGAAATTATCCACGGGCAGCAAAATACGATTTTAGGAATCTTACCTGGAAATTTTGGTCGATTCTTCAGGTTCCTGCAAAGGGAAGAAGCACAGAAGGTTGGAATCTCTCCCTTCTCAAGCACTCTCCAGCCTTTCCATGGAGTTGCTCCCGAAAATGCCAGCCCAGGAGGGAGACACTGCCTGTCCCCACGCTCAGTGTGACACCCAGTGATGCCCAGCATGGAGATGCCCCACCCTGGGCGACTCCAAGTGCCCTCCTCCTCAGAGCAGGGGGTGGACAGGGACCCACCTCCATGTCCCTGCTGTCCCCAAGCCATGTCCCTCAGGCCCCTGGACAGGAGCACGTTCAGCTCTGCTCACATCGAGCGACTTCTGTAGCCTCTTGTGCCACCAATTCCCTCCCTGGGAGGGGAAAAAGCACCTCCCTTGTCCCACCAGAGATTCAAGGAAGCTGAGCCCCACAATCCCCCTGGATGTGCTGTACAGGGAGAAAAGCCACCGCAGCAGGAGCACCTCTCTGCCTTTGCCTCTCCCATTCCCACATCTCTCCCTCACCTCCTTCTTGGCTGCCTTTGCCTCTCCGTTCAGATCTCCCTGCGTGGCAGCGCAGCCCTTCTCCCTCTCCGCAGCCACCTCCATTTTCACAGCTTTGACTTCTCCCCCTTCGCCCACCCTGAAGGACGAAGCGCCGTCGTTGTCCTGGAAGCTCTCGGCCATGCTGTTGGAGCTCAGCCACGAGGCCACTTTGTTCTTGGAGGTCTCCTCGGACACGGGCAGCTTGCAGGGCGGGGCCGCGGCGGGCTCGTCGTGGCCGAGGGGCCGCGTGAGCCCCGAGTCCTTGGAGGCCGTCTCCGAGAGGCCGTGGTCGCGCTGGCCGCGCGTCTGCCGGCGCGTGGCGTAGCTGCGCAGCACCGAGCTCGTGCTGAAGCTCTCGTCCTTGCAGAAGTTGTCGTCGGAGCTGTCCTCGTTGGATTCCTCCAGCTCGTCCGTGCCCGTGTTCTCGTCGTCGTCGTCGTCCTTGAGGTCCACGCCACTGCTGTCCGAGGAGCACTTGGCGTCGCTCTCGTAGCCCTCCTTGAAGTTCTCCACGCTCTCGATGTGGTCCAGGTTGGCGAAGTACTCGTCGCCCATCTCCAGCCCCTCTTTGTCAGCGAAGTCATCCGTGAGGATTTTCCCTGGGAGAAAAGGTGGGGGTGGGGGGAAGAAAACCAAGTGTGAGTTTTCTGGGAGGACATTCAATTTTATCCTTGCCAAAGCTCACTGAGGAGAAAACAGGGATGACACCACTTCGTTCCAAAGCTGGGCTCAGAAAGGACAATGTAACCCTGTTTCTTGATGTAACAAAACCCTGAGGCTCGTGGTTGAGCTAAACCCAAGGTTTTCAGCCAGGAAATCTCTACAGAGCAGCTCAAGCAGAGGCTTGGAAGGGCTGGAGCTGACAAGAGGAGCAGCTCTGGCTGTGCCCGTGGGCGGCTCCATTGCAGAGCCAACGCAACCCCGGCGATGCAACTTCTGCATCCCGTGGGCAGTGCCAGGCCCGGCCCGGTTTGCTGGGCACAGGGGTTGGGTCACCTCAGGGATAGCCCGGGGGGCCCAGCGTGTCCTGTGACACCGGCAGTGCCACCACGAGGATCTCGTGCCAGCGTTGGGCGAGTTCAGCAGCTCAGCTGTCACCCCCCAGGCCCCACAAGGGGCACGGCAGGAGCTTCCCAGCCCTTCTGCTGGGCTGTGGAATCATGGAGTCACTGAGGCTGGAGGAGCTCTGGAGTCCGAGGCCACCACCGAGTCACGTCCCCAGGTGCCACATCCACACGTTTTTGAGCAGTTTTGGGGACAGTGACTCCACCACCTCCCTGGGCAGCCTGTGCCAGTGCCTGACCACCCTTCCCAGGAAGAAATTTTCCTGAACGTCCAACTTAAACCTCCCTAGGGAGCTGTGGAGAGCCAGAAGGTCCCCTCCGAGCCTCCTTTTCTCCATGATGAGCACCTCCAGCTCCCTCAGGAGATTTCCAGACTCTTCTCCTTGTCCTGCAACCCCTCCCTCAGCTCCATTCCCATCTCTGGCCACCCCTCTTTCCACGGAAGAGGTTTCCACGAGCGAGGTGAGCTCCCACCTGCGTAGATGCAGACAAAGGAGCCCTTGGCGATGTCATCGAGGCAGCGAATGCCCCAACCTTTGTTCTGGGTCTTGAAGAGCTGCAGGCGCACCTGGAGGCCGTGCTGCACCAGGCGGTTGGTGCACATGTTCACGTTGCACTTGCACCTCTTGTTGCACTCGTAAACGCTGCAAGAGAGGACAAGGGTGACAACTTCCAGGACAAAGAAACATCCCCCAAGTCGGTGGCTGTTGGCAGTGCTGGGGTTTTGCACAGAGATCCCAGAGGACCAGGCTTGGAGCAGCTGTGTCTCATGGAAGGGACCTGTGCTCGTGTTCAGATGATCCTTAAGGCCCCTTCCAAACCCAAACCATTCCATGATTGGCAGAAGAACCAAGACCAGAGGCAGGTGGTGACACCTGCACTGGGATAGCGGGGATCAATTCCTTCTCTGATGGATGTGGGGCTGGTTGAGGGCTCTGCTCACCCTGTTGGGAGACATTCCTCCAGCCGCTTGTGCTGGTAGCCCGAGTTGGGGTTGATTTGCCCTCCGGGGGTGCAGCCGCTGGCCTGGATGGTCAGCTGGTGACAGGCACACCTGGATCTGCAGAGAGACACAGGAAAACGCACGAGTTACACTTCTCACATCGGTCTGGAGACAGGAAAAGAAATCGAATCTTTAGGCAGAGATGGGCACAAAGGGTTTGACTCGGAATCAAACCACGAGAAGTTGTGGATTTCTCATCCCTGCAAGTGTCCAAGGCCAGGCTGGATGGGGCTTGGAGCAACCTGGGATAGTAAAAGGTGTCCCTGCCCATGGCTGATTTTTAACGTCCCTTCCAACCCAAACCACTCCACAATTCCACGAAACCTGCATGGGTTTAAATCCCAAAGCAGATCCACCTTGAGGCATTCCCTGGGCCACCTCACAGAATCCCAGCGTCGTCCCCTCACCCAGGAGCAACCACCTACTTGTCTCTGCAGCCATCCTTGCAGTCACAGCCCACGAGGAACTCCCAGCTGGTATTGATGTACACCCCCTTGCCGGGAATCCTCTCCTTGCTGTAGGCCACTTGCGGCGGCGGGGTGTTGTCGATCTCGTTGACGCACGACAGCGGCACGTCCTCCTTGCCCTTGGTGATGTCGGCGATGTAGTAGTAAGGCTTGTAAGGCTGGAACTTGCGATCCACCAGCACGTAGGGATCCAAGCAGAACATCTCCAGGAACAAGAAGTCGCAGTCCGTCTCGAAGAGGTAGCGCTCGATCTCCTGCATGGAGCGCAGGCAGAGCCCGCAGGGGGTTTTGTAGAGCACGTGGAAGCCCATCTTGCGGTTGACGCGGCGCCGCGCCGTCATGCGGCGGAAGTCGTAGAGCAGCGGGATGAGCAGCGGGTTGCGGCTGCGGTACTGATCGCTGCGGATGGGCCGCACCCGCGACAGGCACGTGTAGCTGCACACGTGGGGCAGGTAGAAGAGCTTCTCCAGAGGGGCCCGGTAGGATGGCTCGTTGGGAACACGGTCCATCATCCCGTGGAAGGGCTGGGAGGGACCGCTGCTGGGGAGACTGTGGGTGTGGCGATGCGATAGCTTTATTGTGTTTTTATAGAAGTTTTCTGTACCTCGATGGTTCATCCCTACCTTCCCCACTCCTATTCCCAGCTGGTTTGCCCCAGACCCAAGCCGCTCCCCCCGGTGTTCCCTACATGGTTGTTCTCCTCCCCTTGTTCTAGCTCTTTCTGTATCAATCACCCAAACCCCTCCTGTTGTTCCCGAAGGTCCAGTGTCCATCATCTGAAACCTCCCAGTTTACCCTTGTATGGTCCCCATCAATCCCCTGAGACCCTACCCCTCTAGATACCTCCCCCTTTGGAAATCCCCTAAACCTTGAAGCCCCATTGGGGCATGTGATCCCTTTCTCTCCTCCCCTTGGGGCTATTGGCCCAAGGAAATGTCTATCCTCGTCCACATCCCTCCCTTAGAGATTTCTATTGGTCCCCAGTTAAGCCATCCCCATTGTACCACCTCCCTTTCTAAGAGTTTCCCTGGAGCTGCTGGAGGCTTGTCTCCTGGGGGTTGCCTCCAATAAACTTGGATTATCCCGTGTGGCAAGCCTCCTTGCTACTTTTTATCCTCTCCCTCATCCTGACTGCTGACAGCCACTGTGCCTGGAGCTTCAGCTCCCCTGGGCAGAGCTGAACTCCTGAGGAGCAGCTTTAAAGCTGAGAGCCTCCAGCTGCCCCCCACTCCTGGGAGGAGTTAAGGAAGGGTAGTGCAGAGGATAGAGGCTGGATATGAGCAAAGGTGAGCCCTGATGGGCAACAAGCAGCTGGCTTAGAGCGGCCACAGAGTGACCAGCAGGAGCTGGGTGGTGGGCAGGCATTGGAAGGGGCTGCCCAGGGAGGTGGTGAAGTCACCATCGCTGTCAGTGCTCAAAGCACCCGCGGATGTGGCACTTGGGGACGTGGCTCGGCGCTGGCCCTGGCAGTGCTGGGAGGACTCCATGAACTCAGAGGCTTTTGCAACCTCAGTGATTCCACCGGTCCATGATCTGAGCTGCTCCATCCCCACCAGGAACCCACCAGCACACACAGACCCCAACACCCCAGACTCAGGAGGAGCCGTGGATGTGTCCCAACCAGAGCTCTGCTCACCGGTGCTGTGGGGCCGGCAGGGCCCTCCCGGCTGCTGGGGCGTCGCTGAGGACGGGGGAGGATGGGGACGAGTGCCCGGAGCCCACGGAGCCAGGACGGAAGGAAGTGCTTTTCTTGGCCACCTGCTTTCTGCCCTGGGCCAGCTGGTTGTCGGAGCATCTGCGGGAGGGAAGAAGGAGCTGATTTGGAACATGGGAAAAGCAACTGGCAGGAATCAAAATAACGCTGCCCCACGGAATTCAGAAACCCAGGAGAATCCCAGCAGTGGCTTTTTTTCCTAAGAAGTGTGAAAATCAGCCCATTTCCGGCTATTTCTGCTACAGCAATGCCAGAACCACTCCGAATTTCAGAACTCGGCTACAAGTGACTTCTGATTTTGAAATAAGAAAAGGGTTAACAAGTTTGGCCCAAGGCTTTCATCCTGGGAAGCTGGACAAACCAGGCCATGAAGAAAGCCCTGGATGAGCAGAAACCAGAGTTTCCAGAGGCTCAACCAGGCCTGAGTGGGAGGAACAAATCCAGAGGATTCTCTTGCAAGGACTAAGGAACAAGATAAGATTGTGCAAGGGAATGTAATAACATCCCTGATGAAAGAGCTAGTAAGGGCTCCAAAAAAACAGGTTCTCAACCCATTTCAATCAACTCCCAAGTTTCCAAACCATTCCAGGAGGTTTTCAACCCATTTACACCAATAAAACAGAAAACCACCCCAAACCAGCCGCTGAAGAGGAAAAACAGTGAAGTTATTGGGGAGAAAGGGAGGAGACAAGGAGAGCAGGAAGGGATGAGGGCTTCTGCCAACAGCTGCCTGAAAGCAAAGTGTTCAAACACATCTCAAAATTAAGAGCAAGAGGAAAAATGGGCTTAAAGCAATCAGAAGCGGTGACGACACCGAGAAGAACTTGAAAGGGTGGTGGGGGAGGGAAGAGACCCAGGCTTTCCTCAGAGGAAACAAAACACCAGAGTGAGGAGACTGTTCTTAGTTTTAATAATGTGAAATCCAAGCGTTTGAACCCCGCAGAATCCCTGGGACCAGCAGGGGACATGGCCACGGCCGGGCCTGCTGCTGCTTCCTGTCCCCGTTCAGGAGCAGTTCGGATTTAAGGGCAGGGAAGCAGCTGCACAAAAACCACGTCCTAAAGCCAAGCCCTCCATGGGGAGAAAATTCCTTGTGACCACTGCAAGGCCTGAATGGGAAAGGATTCGGTGATGATGACAGGGCTGCAGGTTCAGCTTGGTTGTCTTGGTGTCGTGACACAGTGCCCACGGTCCCAGAGCGTCCCAGTCCCAGCCTGGCTCTTCCCAGCACGTGGGGGGCCTGCAGGGGTGGGGGCCCAGCTGTGCATTCCAGGAGCTCCTTCAGCATCCAGGATTTTCTTTGGCGTTATGGAAAAGGTGACGCTGTTGTGGTTTCCACTCCCAAACCCTGGTCAGACCAGCACAGAGGGAGCGTTTCCAGGGGTAAATTGGGTTTATATTGCACTGCTGCTCGGAGAGGAGCCCCTCCCCGAGGAGACTTCCAGCTGAGGCAGGTGGGGTTTGAGCTGCTGCTACACCTGGAAAGCCTGTGGGGAGTAAAGGTTGACCTCCTGCACGGGCTGCTCACACCTGGGACACGTTCTGCCTCCCTTGTGCCCCACCAGCAGGGCACAGTCACAGCAGAAGACGTGCTGGCACGGGGCCAGGCGGCCGTAAACCCGGATGGGAAATCCACAGTGCTGGCAAAAATGAACCGGGAGAGTTTCTCCCTCTGCTAAAAAGTCCCCGAGCACATTGCCAGGTTCCCTGGTGTCCTCCAACATGCTCCCTTCATCACCGAGCTGAGTTCCTCCTTCCTCCAGGCCTCCTTCAGCCTGCGGCTCCGGGAATGTCCCCCTTGGGCCCCTGGCAGCGGCTTGGCCGTGGATTGCTCCATGCCCACCGGGACCGACCACTGATCCCGAATTCCCAGCGAGGTCAGCGAGCAGGTCAGTCCAAGTGGAGGGACACAAGGCAGCCGGGGGCCAGTGCCTGGATCGTGACACGAGGGAGCAATTCAGATTTTGGGAAGAGAAGGAGCAAAGGTCTAATTTGGAAAGGCAAATGCGAAGCTTTAGCCCTGAGGAGGAATATTTGGCTGGGGGAGTGTTGGCTCTCAGCTCCCGCCCCCAGTTATTCATCCAGCAGCTTTAGGTAAAAGATTTCCCCCAAAATCATGACTAAAGCCATGAAGGAAACGTGCACCTGAGGATTCCTCTGCACAGAAAAGGTGGTGCCTGAGAGAGCTGAGCGCTGGAGAGAAGCAAAGAGGTGGAAGGTGCTGGAGGTGACTCGGGTACTTACTCCATCTCTGCAGGCTGAGGAGAGGCAGGGCGGGCAGCTGGAGGCTGCTCTGGAGTCTTGTACTGGGGACCAGCTCCTGCTAAATCCTGGGTGTACTGGACCACAGGGCCCTTGCTCCTCACAGCACCTGGTGGGGAAGGTGAAAAACCAAAGAGTCAATGGGAAAAATCCCTGATGTTTATCTAAAGTTGGCTGTACGGGCTCCACAACACTGACGTGTGCCTGGAAGGAAGCGAAACGGAGGGATTTGGGATTAACGGTGGGGCATCACCGAGCTCGGAGCACGGCAACTCCTCCAAAAGTTCTGACAGCTTCACCCAAGTGCAGTTTGGTTTTGTGGCATTATTCCAGGAGAAAAATCCCACTGGAAATCTAAATGTCCTATGCCAGAGGAAAAAAAAAAAACCTGGAAATCTAAATGTCCTGTGCCATGGAAAAAACCCATTGGAAATCTGAAATCTCCTGTGAGAAGGGAAAAAATAAAAAACCAAACAAACCAAAACCTGGAAATCTGAAATCTCCAGGAATTCTGCTAAAAAACCCACCAAACCCAAACCACCCTCGACTTAAATCCCAGGATCTACACGAAACCAAAAGATGCCACCAACCAACATTGGGACGAGTCCTGGTTTGCCCACTTTGCTTCTTTTCCTGGGTAGAAGCTGTGGAAGTTTTCATGCTGAACATGGGCTCAAGGCGTGTGGAACCTCGGTAAATCCACTCACAACGTTTATCCTCCTGAGGGAACGAGAAGGGAACGCTCACAGTTCCCGTGGGTAGAGCTTCCTGAGGTGAGACACAGAGAGAGCACACAAGGAGAAAACAGTGAGTATTGACAAGCAGCAGAACCACTCGGTTATTTATGTTGGAATTTCTTAATTGGGTATTAGGGAGCATTTCTTCGTGGGAAGGGTGTTCACACCCTGGCAGGCTGACCAGGGCAGTGGTGGAGTCACCAATCCTTGGAATTGTCCAAAATCCCTGTGGATGTGGCACTTGGGCACATGGTTCAGGGCCTTAGGATGCGAGATCTCAGAGCTTCTTCCCACCTCAAGGTTTCCATGATTAGCAAGGAGCTGATCAAATCCCCAGCCTCAAATTTAATCCTAACGAGAGAAGGGGAATTCCTACCAGGAAAAGGATTTTGACCAGACTTCCATCCACTTCTTCCACTCTGGATTTCCACCAGGTGCCTTCCCACTCAGTTTTAATCAGCTGCCCATTCTTCAGCAGCACCATGGGCCGGTTGGGGTAGGCAGTGATGTATTCCTCGATGAAATCCCGGCAGGAAACATCCTCAATGTCTTCCCAGGCTTTTTTCACTGTTTGGAACGGGACACGTGGGAGAAAGGGAAGAGGACAAAAAACAGAGAAAACATTTAATTCTTTTTGGTTTGGTTTTTTTTTTTTTTAGGATATCCCAGGTGGATTTTTACATAAAGTCAATCAAGGGGTTGTATCCCCAGGGCCGGAATGTTGGTGGTGGGACATCCTGAACCCACCCTGGCAATAAACCAGGATTTCAGATATCTTCAGGCTCAGCACCAAAAGGGACACACCCGTTTTTGCACCCAGGCTCTTCCAAAGACCCAAAACCTCTGCAGGCCAGCAGGGACAGGGATCACTCACGTGGCCGGCAGACCGGGTACAGCTCCCACTCCTTCACGTACGACGCGTAGCCGTCGTCAAAGAAGATCAGGAACCTGGAAAAACCCAACGGGAATTAGGGAGTCGAAGAGAACACAGCTTCGCATCAAGGAATGGAAGTGGAGAACCTCTCCTGCTGCTCCTGGAGACATCCCAGTCCTGGATGAAGAGCCCCAGACTCTCCCTGTGTCTCCCCATGGATGCTCAAATGCTTCTCAGTAGTACAATTCCCACCCAGGCCCTTTTCCTCTGCTCTGAATCCCCTCTGTGCCTCAGGAAAGGGAGATAAAGGAAGGGAAAATGCTGGATTGCTCCTGGTTTCTGCAGGGAAGATGGATAAGGCACCCACTCAGTGCCTCTGAGTGACGACTCCAGGCCCTGGAGCTGTACAAAAGCTGCAGGATGAAGGATCAGCATCACAACCAAGAGAAAATTTGCGATTTGAGCATCAAATTTTCAGTTATTTCATCATTTTCAGTTATTAAACACAGATCAGATAAAATCCAGCACAATTTACAGCAGATCCAGGGAGATTCAATCCTTTATCAATCTCTTCAGGAAGACCACAAGCCTTTATCTTAATACACCAGAGCAGCCCTGCCCCTTCCTTATTCCCAAAAAAAGCTGCTCCAAACCTGCTCTTTCTCCTCCTCAACTGCTTTGGCAACACCGCTGCCACTCTACCCTCCCAGGGCTCCTATTTCCTCCCACTGTTTCATGCCTCAAGGAGCCCAGACTCCACATTTGGCTGATAATTTGAATCAATTAGCAGATCTAATTCCTGACTCATGGCCACGAGCAAGAATGGAAGCTCCACACCCTGAGTTTCAGAGATAAGAAAGATGAAGAAAGTCAGAATCGCCTTCCTGGGGAGGGCACAATTCAGCACCTCAAGGGTATTCAAAGAAACCTTTTGGTTTTTTGGCCTGAAAAAAGTAAAAAAACCCAAAAAAAACCAGAGAAGGGGGCAGGTGACCATGGGAAATAAGGAATACCTGTCTTTATTCTTGACGTTGGGGGTCTCAGCCACGATGCCAGCATAGAGCCACACCTGATTGCCATCCTTGTACCTGGCCACCACCCTCCTGCCCACGTGGTGCCTCTCGGCAGAGGGGTGGTAATCGTAGGCAATGTGGTTGCCCGAGAGCAAACTCTTTCCTTTATTATCAAACTTCACCTTGTATTTCTTGCCAGCACCTGGAAAGACATTTTAAGGCAAAGGGGAGATAAATAAAGGGGAAAACAAACAAAAGCCACGTGGATTTCACAGCAGAATCCCAACGCTCTGGGTCGCTCTGAGACGGTTTATTCAGAATTAACTCAGAAGTCATTTAAAAGCCTTGCAGGAATTAATTTGGAGAGTGAAGCAGTGGAGGTGTGTTGCTCCCACAATCCCTTCCAGGTGATAGCAGGTGCTCTGACACCCTTTAATCCAGGTTTCCCACCCAAAATCCCAGGAAAGCCCCGTGCCTGGCACATACCGACCGTCTGGATGGCAATCAACGTCCCCTTGTGCCACGTTTTGGTTCTTTTTTTCCCCAAAATCCTCATGCCCACTTTGAGGTCCCCATCAGTGTTGAGGTCATTCTCAGGGGCTGCAGGGACAATGACGGGCTGGGCAGCGCCAGGAGATTCCTGAGGGGGTTGTGCATCTGCCAAGGAACAACAGCAGAAAGTCAGTTCCAAATCACCCAAAGCCCCCCTTTGCACATGTTCTGGAAGGAGAATTCCTGCTTTCCTTCCCCTCAGGCAGCCCAGGTGCCTCCCTTGTTCTGGATGGAGACAGCTCCATGAAAAGCATGAATGTGGAATCAATATGCTCCAAATGGAAACGGTAATTCGGAATCAAGGAATATCAATGGAGCTTTCCAGCAGGGAAAGGGGATCGTTGTTTTCCTATTTTGGGAGCTCCCACACCTTTCTGTGCTTCCTGCAAGCTCGTTTTCTTGCTGACAGCATCCATGAATTTCGCAACGTCCCGGGCAGATTTCCTCATGGCAACCATGGCTTCCCGCAGCTGCAGGAAAGAGAAGGGAAACACGGAAAAACTTAGGGGTTTTTAGCACCAAACACAACGTTGTCTCCCAGGAAAACCCCACGTGAGGAATCATCTCTAGCCAGGGCCTCCTCACTCACCAGACTCTGATCTCTGGAGATTCTGGGACTGCTGCTGCCTGTGAGCGAAGAGAAAACAGCGGTTTAGGTGGGAAAAAACCCATCCTAATTAAACCACAGAAAGAAAAGGGAACAGGAAAAAGCACCCACCCCAAATCCCCGCCAGGAAACCCACCCCAACAAAGCTTTCCCCTCAGCCATCCTTCCTAACGCGGCATCACTCGATGGGGACAACAGCGAGGCAGGTGGGACAAAGGTGAAACCCCAGTTTGGGACTCCAGGAATCCTGGGATGCCAACAGCATCTGGCAGGTGCTCCCCTCATCCCAATCCCTCCCCTGGCACAGCTGGGGACACTGAACTGCGCTTCCAGCCCGAGTCCACGCTCATGACGTCGTCGTCCTCCTCGTCCGGGATCTCGATGACCTCGGCGGCCGCCGGCGCCTCGTCCTCGGAGCTGCTCTCCCGGTACTGGAGGCCGATCATGGAATACAATTCCTTGGCCAGCGTCTCGCACTTGTTGATGGCCCTGCAGGAGGGAAGACAGCTGTGCCTCCTGAATCCTGCAGCGATAGCCAGGAGCCACGCCTGGCCACAGGCAGCTGAGGGGAAGTGGCCACAGGAAGGGCTTCAAGCCTCGGGTGGTAGGGGTGTAGTTGTCAGTGTCCCTCATGAACCACGCACACCGTGGCTCTGCCCTGAAGGGAATGGGAAGACCCTCCCTGCCCCCAAATCCCCCTCCTCGGAATTCCCGGCTCGCCCCAGGCTCACGCACCTCATGGCATTGTCAATGAGCTGGTCGACGTGGGCCACCTCCTCCTCCTTGTGCCTCATGCACTGCTCCAGCTCCTCCAGCTGTTGCTTCCTCTGCCTCACCCACTCGGAATTCTCCACTTCTTTGTCGATGATCTCCTGCAGCTCCTCCATGGAGATTCCCAGCTCCTCCATCACCTCCTGCTGCAGCTCCTTGATGTCCTGGGAATCCATCTCCTCCATCACCTCAGGGTACTACAGGTGAGGGGAGGCACGGGAGGAAGACGAGGTGAGGAAGGGAAGGCTGCTCTGGGAAGGGAGGGAGGTCATGGGAGCTCCCCCACCCTTTCCCACCTTCCCCTCCTCCTCCCCTGCCCCCATATCCCCCCACAGCCCCTCCATCCCCTCACACACCTTCTCCCCCCCCCCCCCCCCCCCTGTCCCCCCTCCACGACCCCCCCCCCCCCCCCCACCCCAGGTCCCCTCAGCGCCTACCAACTCCCCTCAACACCCCACACCGAGTCTCCCTCATGCTCCCACAGCCCGGTCCGTGCCACCCACCCGCTCACAGACCTTCACAAGCCGCCGTTCCCCTCAGTGCCCGTCCCCTCACCCCTCACTCACCGCCGCCGGTCCCGGGGAACCGGAGCCAGAACCGGGCGGGCCCTCCCGGACGCCGCGTGACGTCACTTCCCGCGCGCGCGCCGCCCGCGCTGCTGCCCCCTGGCGGCGGGGATGGCCCCGGGGGGGGGGGGGGGTGTGTGAGGGGTAGAAATCCCCCGAAATTCCCGAATAAATTCCTCTGGAATCGGGGAATCCACCGCTGTCCCCCGAGAGCTTCCCGGCCCCGGAAGGTGCGCGTAGGGATGCGCGTAACGGGAAAGCCGCAGTTGGTTCCCGAGGCGGCCCCGGAACCCCTCGGGAACTGTTTGGGGTCGTTGGAGCCGTTCCTGAGCCCTCACGTTCAACCCCCAGAAAGTTCCTTTTACCGACACCTCGGAGGGGTCTGTAACACGGCGAGGGACGATGAGGGGAAATGGGGGTCCTGGAGGAAGGGGGGGAGACCCAAAAAAGGATGGAGGGGAGGGATGTGCTGAGGGTCCTGGCAGCTCTGAGGTAACGGGGCCTGGGTGGTGGCTGGGGGTGCTGGGGGTTTGTTGGAGCACCCTGAGGAGTTTTGGGGGGTCCCAGAGGGTTTGGGGGGGGGGGGGGGTCAGTTGATGGGCTCCTCGTCCCAGGTGGAGGTGGGGATGGCGCTGTAGGGATCCACCACGAGCCGGGCGCAGCGCACGGTCATGGCGAGGAGGAAGAGCCCCAGCAGCACCACGAAGGCCGTGGCCACGGCTTTGTCCACGTCCGTGGAGGGCAGCACCGTGGGGGACTCCATGCAGGGCACCCTCTGGCGTCTCTTTCCCACTCCAGAGACCCCTCAGGTGGGTGTCTCTATGCTCCAGGAACCCTCAGGTGTCTCTTTCCCAGCTCCAGGGACCCTCAGTTGTTTCTTTCCCACTCCAGAGACCCCTCAGGTGTCTCTTGGCTCCAGGGACCCTCAGTTGTTTCTTTCCCAGCTCGAGGGACCCCTCAGGTGTCTCTTGGCTCCAGACCCCTCAGGCGTCTCTTTCCCAGCTCCAGGGACCCCTCAGGCGTCTCTTTCCCAGCTCCAGGACCCCTCAGGCGTCTCTTTCCCACTCCAGGGACCCCTCAGGTGTCTCTTGCCCAGCTCCAGGGACCCCTCAGTTGTTTCTTTCCCAGCTCCAGGAACCCTCAGGTGTCTCTTGGCTCCAGGGACCCTCAGATGTCTCTTTCCCACTCCAGGAACCCCTCAGGTGTCTCTTGGCTCCAGAGACCCCTCAGGTGGGTGTCTCTTGACTCCAGGAGCCCTCAGGTGTCTCTTGGCTCCAGGAGGCCTCAGGTGTCTCTTTCCCAGCTCCAGGGACCCCTCAGGTGTCTCTTTCCCAGCTCCAGGGACCCCTCAGGTGTCTCTTTCCCAGCTCCAGGAACCCTCAGGCGTCTCTTTCCCAGCTCCAGGGACCCCTCAGGTGTCTCTTTCCCAGCTCCAGGGACCCCTCAGGTGTCTCTTTCCCACTCCAGGACCCCTCAGGTGTCTCTTTCCCACTCCAGGACCCCTCAGGCATCTCTTTCCCAGCTCGAGGAACCCCTCAGGCGTCTCTTTCCCAGCTC
>NW_024581024.1:106839-108908 GCF_017639235.1 Corvus kubaryi
GGACCCCTCAGGTGTCTCTTTCCCACTCCAGGACCCCTCAGGTGTCTCTTTCCCAGCTCCAGGGACCCCTCAGGCGTCTCTTCCCGGCTCCAGGGATCCTCCAGCGCGTGTCCCCCAGCGCTCAGCTCCCAACGCCATCCCTGAGGGGCCAGAACGGGGAGGATTCATGGGGCTGAGGGGTCAGAAACACCCCCCAAAAAAAGGGAAAATGTGGCCTTGAGTGCCCTCTGCTCCTTCCTTACCTCCCTGCGGCTGGCGCTGGGTTTCTATCCCGGCCCCGCTGGCTCCAGCCCTTCATGAATTCTGCAGGAATGTGCCAGCATCACCTTTCAGATGCAACCCAGAGGATTAAATTCCCACCCCGCACCGCCTTCTCCCAGCCACAGAAGGCTCTGGGTCCCTTCACGTGTTTTCCTGGTGGCTTGGGGTGATTTGGGAAGCGTTGAGGAGGATTTATCCCCAAAATACAAAGGCTTTCCCTGTGAGAGGATTTCGAGGTGGTTCTTTGCTTATATTGGAAGAGACTGGGAAGAACTCTTGGAAAAGGCATTGAAATGAGCTGCCCATTTGGGTCTTGCAAGACAGCCTCATGAAAACCCCAGAACACCCAAAATACGCCAAAAATCTCCTTCAAGTTTCTTTATTTTCCCCCTCCAAGTGAAAAAATGATCGCTTTGGGAAGACAGCGAAACTTTGACGCCCCATGAGTGTCTCCGGGCTGGGCTGTCGGGGTTCTCCAGAGATTTTTTCAGCAAAGGATGAGTTTTAGGGTCCTGTTGGTGACCCCAAATCCCAGTCCTGACTCAAAAACCTGTTCTAATCCCACTCCTGCTTCTGACCCAAACCTCATGTCCAGTCGGAATCTGAATCTTCATTCCCTGAGTTTTAGAACCCCAATCCCACTCCCAATCCCAATCCCAATCCCAATCCCGCAATGACGTCATCGACACACCCACCACAGCCACGCCCCCTCGAAGCCCCGCCCCCTCCACCGTGGGGGCGGGGCAATGCCGCGTTGGCCCCGCCCCCCTGGCCGTGCCCTCCGCTTGGCCCCGCCCCCAGCCCTCAGTTTGGACCAATAGCAGCGCTGCTTCTCCCCGTTTCCCTCCCCCCGCCCCCCGGTTGAACCAATAGGAGCCCGGCTTTGGCGCTGGCCCCGCCCCCGTGCCGGCGGGGCTGTGAGGCCGGCGGAGGTTTTCCTGCGCCGCCATCTTGAATCGGCGGAGCGGAGCGAGGAGGGGGCGGCCCGGGACCCCCGCCATGGCCGCCACCGCCGCCAGCGCGGGTGAGCCCGGCCTCAGGGGCATAAGCGGGGCTGAGGAGCGGACCGAGGGGCCAGGGGGAGCTCGAGGGGGGGGGGGGGGGGGGGGGGGGGGGGGTGGGGGGGGAGCTGGGGGGGGAGGGCGGGCAGAGGGGGGGGCCTGGCCGGGGGAGGCGGCGGGGGGCGGCGGGGGCCTCAGGGGGCCTGGAAGTCTGCGGGCGATCCTCAGGAGCGGGGGCCGCTCTGAGAGGGACCCTGAGGGACCCCTGAAAGGCTGGAGCACCCTGGGAGGGGCTGAAGGAGCCCTGGAGGGGCGTGAGGGGCCTTGACAGGGGTGTGAGGGGCCGAGGGGCAGCTCTGGTGGGGGCCCTGTGGAGGAGGGAAATGAGATAGTGGGATGGGGGCACTCCTGAGGAGTCAGGGCTGTGTTACCTGGATTTGGGGTCCTGGTTGTGCCTGGAGAGCCGATGGTTCGAGGGGACATGGGGCCCGTGGAGCTGGGGGGGGGTCCCTGGGCTGGGTTTCCATCGTCGCTCGTTCGGGTTTGTTTTCCTTCTGTCGGTTTTCGCCCCTTTTTCAGCTGTGTTTCGCTGAGGTTTTCTTAATTGCCGACAAAAACTGCTGCAGTGGTTTGAAGGTTTTGCACAAATCTCTCTGTGAGCTCTGCTGAAGGCGGGGAGGGCTTGGAGCACAATGTTCCCCTCGGCTTTGGTTCCTCAAGTTGGTCCCCAGAGTCCACAGCTCCCTGTGCACAGGGAGCTGGGAGCTGGTGAGCCCTGATTCTTGCCCCAAAAAAAGCCTCAACTAT
>NW_024581024.1:108918-127651 GCF_017639235.1 Corvus kubaryi
GGGAGCTGGTGAGCCCTGATTCTTGCCCCAAAAAAAGCCTCAACTATGTAATTTTTATCCATTTTCTGGCTAAACTGCTCTGAAATGAGCTTGTATCCAGATTAACCCAGCAGCTGTGAAGTCGTAATGGATTTACAGCGCGGTGGCTGAGATCAGAATTCGGGCTTGGTTCGTGTTTTGGGGGTTTTTTTTTAAAGTCTTGGCTTGTGTTCTGTGGCTGGACACCTCCAGGAATGGTGACTCCAGCACTGCCCCGCCTGGCTCCAGCCTCCTTCCTTCCAGGGAGTCCTAAGGAGTGAAAACTCCGCCGTGTGCTCCAGGAATTCCCACTCGCCTCGGTGTAATGGGGCTGGGGAGAACACGGACGTTTGCAAAGAATCTTTGTGTTCCTTTGCCATTCCCAGAAATTCCAAAGGGTGGAAAAGCCAGACCTCTCCCTGCCCGTGTTGTCCCTGGTTTTTGGGAGGGTGTAGCAGAGAGGCCGTGGCCACCCCAACGTTCCCTGCAGAGCGGTGCCAGCTCCCGGTGCCGAACCTCAGGGCCTTTCCTGGGCTTCCACTTGAGCTGCGAGAGGGAAACGTTTCCCAGTGGGAAGCAGGTTCCTCATGGGACGCTGATCCCTGTGTTGGACTCCCCTGGGAAATCCCAAAGGCTTGGGAAGAAGCAGCAGTTCCCTCTGGCCCCCTCAGCCCCGTGTTGGAGTTGGGTCCGGAGAGCAGCTCCGTGTCACTTCCTTCCCCTGCCCAGGGCGGAAATTCCTTCCCCTCCATAAAGGGATTATCCACTGTGCTCCAGGAACTTTGTTTCTGTTCCCACCATGTTCAGATACAGCTGGGGAGAAGGAGGAACCCTCCTGACCTGCTTTATTCCCACTTGAGACTTCGTTTCGTTAAACAAAACCCTTGGGTGTCACCTTGGGGCTTCACTTGGGAATAAGGGATGGGGCACGGCGGCATCCCCTCCATAAAGGGATTCTCCACTGTGCTCCAGGAACTTTGTTTCTGTTCCCACCATGTTCAGATACAGCTGGGGAAAAGGAGGAACCCTCCTGACCTGCTTTATTCCCACTTGAAACTTGGTTTCGTTAAACAAAATCCTTGGGTGTCACCTTGGGGCTTCATTTGGGAATAAGGGATGGGGCACGGCAGCATCTGGGTGATCCAAAGTCAAGCAGAAAGATGGAGAAGGGTTCCCACCTCTGAATTTTTGTTCTCCAGATGTATTTTTGAGTTCCAGGGGACCCTGGTGTTTCGTTGCTGGAGCTGGTGTTGGATGGGCTGTGCTCGCTCCCGCTGTTGGTTGGGGTTGTTGTTGTTGTTGGCTCCTTTAGCTGCCAAGCCTCGAGCTGGATGCTTATTCCATACTGTAGTCACCCCTGGGAAATACTATGGATTGGCAAGGAAAAAGCTTCCTCAGCAGCGCCAGCTCTTGGAGGAAAACAAACCAGGCAGGCAGAGAGGCTGGGAATGTTAATGTGGTAAAATACGTTTAATTTTGGAAGAAATAGCAGAAATTTGGGAGCGTGTTTGCCGTGAGGTCCAGGCACACCACGGAGGTGATTGTACAGCTCCACTTTTAGCTGCAGACCCCGTTACCGGTGCTCCTGAACAACCAGGATCAGGGGAAAATACAGGAAAACGGAATCCTGGAATCACAAGATGGTTTGGGGTGGAAGGGACCGGAGAGATCACCTGGACCATGGCTGGGACACCTCGCACTCGTCCAGGGTGCTCCAAGCACTTGTGGAAGAGCACAGGCACGCCAGTAATGGTGCCAGTGGTGCCCACTGGTCTGTACTGGTGAAGACCAGAAGCGATCAGCTGAACAATGATGGGTTTTGAGGTGCTTTAGGAGCGTTTTGGTTCATTCTTTGTCTCAGATTGAGAAACGAACCCTCTGCAAGTTGGTGTCATCGGGGAAACTCGCGGCTCTGCTCCTCCTCCCTCCTTCATCGTGCAGCCTCAGCTCCTTCCCTGCTCCCACCAGGCTCCTCCTCTTTCCAAAAAAGAGACCACATCTTTTAATTTGGCAGCCTCAGCTCTCCAGCTGAGGAAGCAGCGTGTGCTTCGCGCTGGGAACGGCCCCTCGGTGCAGCAGATGAAAGGACACAAACACACACTGCCCCAGATCCAGCCCCAGCAGCTGCTGACACACAACTGCTTCTACTGGAGAATATTCCACTGAACCTCAGCAGCTTGGACCTTCATACTGGTTGATTTTTGATTTCCCTGATTATTTTTTTTTCCCCCCGCTCCTGTTTAGAAATGGCATCCGATGTTTCCTCGCTGGGTGCAGCCGTCGGCTCCGGGAACTCCGGATCGGGAGCCCAGGCTGGAGGAGCCGTCGCTCAGAGGCCCAGCAAGAGACGGCCTGGGTGAGTGTGTGCTGGGGCTGTGCTCTCTGGGGAAGGGCTGTGGGAAAGGGCCTTTTTGGGGAAGTTTGGTTCTCCAGAAAGAGCCGTCAGCCTCGGGAGGGGGAACTGTGGCCACTTCGGAGAAGTTTCCTCGTTCCTTCAGGTGGGCTCTGCCCAGTCCTTTCCCTTTGTGGTGGTGTCTTCGTGCCAGCTGCACCCCTTAAAGAGGGGGTTAAGTGACGTGTTCAGAGGGGATTAAAAGCTTTGCACCTCAGAGAAGGAGCAAATGCACACCAAGGGATTGAGAGTGAGACCTGGGGGAACAGAGAAATCTGGATTTTGGGGCCTTACTCCAACCTTTGCAGCTGTGCCGTCCCTGGGAGGGGTGGGGGGAAAGCCACAATGTGCTCGTGGGAGGCTTTTTGTTTGCTAAAAATGCCTTTGTAAATTCAAAGGGAGTTGAGTGGCTGTTCCCAGATTTCTGGCACGAGAAATCGCCTCGTAATTTTCAAGCAAACTGAAATCTGTCCCTGTGCTCCTCCCAGTCCCTCAAACTCTTTCCTTCAGCCCCATTTGCTGATGCTCCCACTCCCCTGCAGCTCCTCCCACGCCTCCTGCTCCGCTGCATCCACGGCTTTGCATCCCAAAAGGAAAAGTGAAAAGTCTTTCCTCTGTCCTCCCACTTGAGGTGGGGTTTTGGTCTTGTGTGAGCAGACACTGCACAAACTGAACTTGAACTCCAGGAATTCATAACAACTCCAGATTTTACCCTCCTCTTTTTTTTTTTTTAATTTTTTATTTTAAATGCACCCAATCCAGCCTTTTGAGCTGGGAATGCTCTGTTTGTAGGCTCTTGGTGGTCCCTGGTTCTCCTAGGAGATCCAGGCTTTTGGAACGGAAGGTTGGGATGCAGTGGATGCTCCAAGTGGATTTTCTTCCTTTGGAACTGTTTTTCCTTGCTCTGTTCCTGATTAGACACCTAAAAAAAAAGCCCCTTCCCAAACTTTGAGGGTTGTTTCACATTAGGATCACTTAATTGCATTGGGATGACTTAATTTTTCCTTTCAGGAATCATTCTGCATCCATGGGGACAGAGAGAAAAGTAATTTAAAGGAGAAACCACTTGGTTAATAATGATCTTTTTTTTCCTCTTTTTCAGGCTCGATTTTGATGATGATGGAGAAGGGAACAGTAAATTCCTCAGGTGAGGGAGAACGTGGCATCCAGAAGTTTCTGTCCTATGGTTTAGGGGGGGGGGGTGTGTGTGTGTGTGTTTTCCCTGGAGCAGGATCTTTCTGCTCCTGTGGCTTTTCCTCTCTGGAAGCAGAGGGAATTGCTCCAGTTCCTTAAACTCTTCCCTTTCTCCCAGTCAGCAATATTCCTTCATCTCTGTGGCTTTTATCACTGCCTCAGACATTGTTAATTAATGCTCATCTGTTGTAAGGATGCTTCAGTTGCAGAGACATCCTTATTCCCGAGGAGTTGGCGAGGCTGCGAGGATCTCCTCGTGATCCATATGGAGCACAGAAGAGTTGGAATATCTTGTGTCATTTATTTGTAGCCCCATTACCCAGTTTAGGATTGAATAACTCCAGTGATGCTGGAATTCCCTGTGTTTAAGGATGGCCGTGGAATGGTTTTGGGATGATGAATGTAGGATTTTACCTGGAGAAACCCCTGGATGAAGGTCCTGATTTGGGGCTACCTTTACCTTCCAAGTACAAAATTCCATCTATTTCTTGGTGTGGCATTAAATTGAGTGTGATCCCACCATCCTTGGTTGGAATGTAATTATGGAAAACCCCGTGGAGGTGATGCCAGTAGTTCAGCCACAGTGTTTGGGGTGCTCAGTGAATTGTCCTGCACTGTCCATCCACAGCCAAGTTGGTCTTTTTAACCCCAGGCATTTGGGGTTTTTTTTTTGTGGTGGGAGTCATTAAACCACCTTTTCGCTATGCTTTTTTGAGAAAAAAGGAAGTGTAAACACTTTAACCTCTCCCCCTTCTCCTAGATGTGATGATGACCCGATGCCAAACGACAAAGAGAGATTTGCCAGGTAAGAATTGGATGATTTTAAAGCTTTTTGTGCTGAAAAACCTTAATAGGAGAGGGATCCTGCAGCACCCTTCTCACAAGCAGTTCAACCATCTCTCTTTGAAGGTGCTCCAAGGCATCCACACATATTCCTTGATGGTTTTTGGACCAGTTCATTGAGTGTGACGATGACATTCCTCTTTTTCACCATTCCTTTCAGCTCCTGGACTCTCAATTCTTTTCTCCTGCTCAAGAAACTTGCAGAGATAAAAGTTTCCTGCTTCGTAAAAGTTTCCCTTGACCAGGGTTTCTTGGCACACGTTGTGATTACCCAGAAGCTCTACAAATTGAGGGGTTTCTGGACATTACAGGGAATACTTTGATCACTTTTTTTGGTGTCTGACAGTACCTCTGAGTGTTGGGACTGAGCCCATGATATTTTTACAGCTGTTTGAAGCTCTGTTCCCTTCTCTGGACACTCTCCAGCCCATCAATGTCCCTCTTGCCACGAGGAGCCCAAAATTGTCCCCAGGATTTGGGGGGGTCACTGTCCTGCTGTTACCTGCCAAAGGGAATTCCAAGCTGGGATTTTTAAAGTGGTTCGAGTCGTTCTGAAGTCAAGCAAATCAGAAATATGTTAGGAATAGCAGAATACTTCTAATATTAGAAAGAAGCAAATTAGAACTAGGTCAACAGCCTCAGAAAATGTCTTAAAACTCCAACACATCAGGCACCAATTTAATGTGGAATGTTGCAAACTAATGACTTGTTTTATCTTATGGAATTGCTCCTCTGCAGAGCAGACCTGTCCCTAGGCTGGGTTTCCTAGTCCATCTTTTCCATTTTTTAATTTTTTTTTCCATTTCTTTCAACTTTTTTTTCCATTTTTAGCTTAGCTGGCTAATTTTATTTTTAGGTCTGATGATGAGCAGAGTTCAGCGGATAAGGAGAGACTTGCCAGGTAGGAGAATGGAGATTTCAAGCATGGACAAGCAGAGTTTTTCCTTTCCTTTATGTTTCTCTAGGCATCCCTTCTCTTTTTTTTTTTGTTCTTTTCCCCCCTCCTTCCCTCATCTGCTGCAGAGGATTTAACAGACTCCTGGAAATTGCTGTGGAATTGGGATTAGGAGAGGAAAGGCACTGAGGGAAGGCACATCTCATCCTTGGAAGAACATTTTTAGGGAATACACGAGAGGATTTATTTGCCAGAAGCCACAGGGTTGGCCTCCTGCTTTCACCTGTAGCTTTGCTAACCTGTGCTTAAATACAGTTCCTCTTGTCCTGCTTTGAGGTTCCAGGTTGTCCCTCTGGGAAGGTTTTGTGTCCTGGGAATGCTGTTGGACTCTCAGAATGGGCAGGAAAAGGTGTTTTAGCTCAGGTGTTTTCCTTCCAGGAAAGGTGGTGTCACTGGAAACAGGATTGAATTCTTTCCCCCCGAGTTTCTGTTAGTAATTAATGAGAGATGTGCCTGAAACCACCAGAACAGTCACCTGGAATGCTGCACCAGGAATCCAGGAATGGGCCCTGAGGACACCTGTGCCCCTGTGCAGCAGCCTTAACACCCGTGCACGCCTGCCCTTCATTTTCCACTTAAAGTTTTGGGCAATTTTGTCTTTAAACCCAAACCTGACCCCCAAAGTGCCTTTGCTGACTGCACTGAGCTGTGCTTAAATGTTTGAGGAGATCAGGAAGACGCAGGGGTGAGGCCTGGGAATACAGGGAATAGCAAAGCCTTCCAAGGGTTTGTTCCCAGGAGCTTGTATAAAAAAGCATTTCGGAGAACCCTGGAGTGGTTTGGGGTTGGAAGGTACCTTAGAGCTCATTTATTCATGGCAGGGACAACTTCCACTGTCCCAGGCTGCTCCAAGCCCCATCCAATCCAGCCTTGGACACTTCCAGGGATCCAGGGGCAGCCACAGTTTCTCTCAGTGCCGGGGTCTCAGCACTTTCACAGGGAGCAATTCCTTCCCCAAATCCCACATCACTGCCCTGTGTCAGTGGAAAGCCATTCCCCTTTGTTCTGTCCCTCCAGGCCCTTGTCCAAAGTGCCTCTCCAGCTCTCTTGGAGCCCCTTTATGCTCTGGAAAATTCTGGGATTTTCTGTCCCAGGATGGACAATCCCAGTTCTCCCATCCTTTCCTCATGGCAGAGTGACAGTGGGGCAAGTGAAATGTCTGCTGGTGCCCCAGTAGCTTTTGTAGATGAAAGATCTTTGTTTTTCACACCTGAGCTTGTGAGTTTAGAGAAGCTGCCAGACTCAAAGGTGAGGTCACTGAATGTCTGCACACACCTCGGAGCGATAAATGCTCCATTTCTGTGCTTCTCCTGTTCACTCACCTGCCTGTCCTCGCTCCTTCCAACACTTCCACCTCATCTCACTTCCCACCCTGTGCTTCCTTGCACCTGATCCATCCTTCCTGTATAGGAAACCTGGCTTTTAAGCTCTTGTTTTGGAAAACCCACCTTAGGAACCCAGTTAAATTACACATCGTGGATAAAAGAACCAAGATCTGCTCTGTGGGACTGATGGGCGCTGTACCCCGTGAGCCAAAGGGGTGCCAAGAGCCTCTTGGAGGCTACAGTGCCTCTTGAGAGGTTGGTGCCACCACCCGGGTGTTGCGTGGTCCTGGTGTGTGCCCAGGTTGGTTGGCCTTGATGGTCTGTGCAGAAATGAGGTGTAACCTGCTGGGACAGTGCAGAAAGGGCTGCTGGTGTCGCTGACAAAGCACTGCCAGCTGCCACCCAGCTACCTGAGCTCACTCAGAATCCTGCAGTGGCTGTGGTTGGAAGGAGCCTTCGAGCTCATCCAGTCCCACTGATGCCATGAAGAGTTTTTGCCGTTTCTTTTATACCCCTGTTGTACCTTTTTTACAACTTCTGTATTCTCAGTGCTTTTTGGACTTGTTGGTCAAGCTGAGAGACTCAACATTTTAGAGGTTTCGTAGTTAGGGATCAGTGTGCCCCAGACCCCAAGGTCCTTTCCAGAACACATTCTGTAAACTAAGATAGAACCATCCAGGAGAAGGTTCCTTGGGGAGGGGGGCTCACTCGAGCCTCTCATTAGGGAATCTTTGATAGATCTGCTAATTAGTAACACCTAGAATGCGATAGCAGATCTTTTGGGGTGTTCACTGTGGTGTGCATTGGGGTGCATATGACCTGGATGTGGTGCACCTAAGGATCCTTGAAATAAATCCCAAGGTAAAATCCCTTTTCCCCTTCTAACCGTGTATGACTCTTGATTTTAAGACCAGGAAGAGGCATCACCACATCTCCCACTAGCCCAGGTTGCCCAGAAGAGCAGGTGCCCAAGTTTTAGCTGCAGACCTGGTGGGTCTGATGGCGCAGGGGATCTCACCCACCCTCGGATGGACGGTGTTGAGGTCACCTGCAGCGAAGTGACCCTGCTTTGGGAAGCAGAGGAGCAATTCCTTTGTAGTGGATGGGGGAAGGTTTGCCCAGCTCCAGGGAGTCGCTGTGACTTCGAGCAAGGTCCAGGTGTAGCCTCTCCTCCCTTGCCCCCGTGTCCACGTTCCCTGTGCACGCCCAGCATGTGAGGCTTGACTCCTAATCCTGACGGCCCCGATGCATCTCTGTGTGTCACTGACGTGGGGGACACGGCCCAGCCTCCCACCCACCCCTCCCCGGTAACTTCACCTTCCTCCTTTTCTCCTCCTCGACCTCTGGCAGGGAGAACCACAGCGAGATCGAGCGGAGGAGGAGGAACAAGATGACCGCCTACATCACGGAGCTGTCGGACATGGTGCCCACGTGCAGCGCCCTGGCCCGCAAGCCGGACAAGCTGACCATCCTGCGCATGGCCGTGTCCCACATGAAGTCCCTGCGTGGCACCGGCAACACCTCCACGGACGGCACCTACAAACCCTCCTTTCTCACCGACCAGGTCTCTGCCCATATCAAAAGTGCCTCTTCCTGTTTTTATTCAAGTCCTGGAAGGCCACAGCGAGGTCTCCCTGAAGCCTTCTGATCTTGGCCTGATGCTGCTTGGTGGGAATTACAGCAATCAGCGGGGAAAATTAAACGATGGGTGGGGTGAAATAATCCAAAACGCGAGAGTGTATTTTGGCCGTGGAGCTGAGAGCTGTCTGTGTGTGCATGCAGGAACTCAAACACCTGATCCTGGAGGCAGCTGATGGCTTCCTGTTCATCGTGTCCTGCGAGACGGGGCGCGTGGTCTACGTGTCCGACTCGGTGACGCCGGTGCTGAACCAGCCGCAGTCCGAGTGGTTCGGCAGCACCTTGTACGAGCAGGTGCACCCCGATGACGTGGGCAAGCTGCGGGAGCAGCTCTCCACCTCCGAGAACGCCCTCACAGGTACAGCGACCCGGGGAGCTCGGCCAGGAGGGGCTGGCAGGTGGGAGAACCTGCGGAGGACTCGGATTAAACCCTTCCCTTTGTAGAGGGAACCAAGCCCTGGTGCCTTTCTACCAAGGATGCTGCAGCCCCCCCTGAGAATGCATCTAAAGGTACCACCGGTGACACTCGTGTCCTGCCAGTTCCCAGTACGTTACCTGGTGCCACACCTGTCTTGTTGGAAGGATTCCCAGTGCAGCAGCATCTCCTTTTTCTTCCTTTTTATTTTTTTTTGTTTTTAGGTCGTATCCTCGATTTGAAGACGGGGACCGTGAAGAAGGAAGGGCAGCAGTCCATGAGGATGTGCATGGGCTCCCGGAGATCTTTCATCTGCCGAATGAGGTAGGAAGGAATTCCTTGGGGAAATCTCTGAGCCTAAAGCTCACCTTACTCCCTAACCCTGGCCCCTCCATGCTTTTATTTCAGCTTTTTTTTTGGGGCTCGTTTTGATGTAGACATGGTAGAACATGGCTGAGCTTTCCCTCCAGTCAAGTTTTTGAGATGTTTATTTGCCCTGTTGTTGTACAAGATCCATTTTAAAGTAACAAACCAGTTTTAACCCCAAGTATCACCTCCCTTGACTTCCGCAGAATGAGGGCTTTTGCGTGATGGAAATGCCTCTTATTCTTAAAATAATCCAGATTATTTTCACGTCGATCAAGAAAGATCAAATCCTTTCTAACCCTGCTGCAGGTGTGGCAACAGCTCCGTGGATCCGGTCGCTGTCAATCGTCTCAGCTTCATGAGGAATCGCTGCAGGTAAACCATGCACGAACAGCAGGAATGCGTACAGCAGAAAAACAACCACCAAAGGCCTTGCCTGGCCTTCCCCCACACCGTGGCACAACCTGTTTCTCTCTTTCTCTCTCCCAAGGAATGGTTTAGGTGCAGCCAAGGATGGAGAACCTCACTACGTCGTCGTGCACTGCACGGGCTACATCAAAGCCTGGCCCCCAGCAGGTAATGATTGTGTTCGGGTGGGCTGGGTTTAAGAGCACGTGGTCCAAAGTTGCCACGTGCCAGGAAGTTCTTTGCAAACGTAGCTGTGATTTTTATTTTAAGATTGACCTGATTTTTGCAGGTGCAGCAGCAGAGATCTCTGTCTGTAGAGGATAAAAATAATCTTGAACTGATGTGCAGCTTTTGCTGAAATTCACAGATTTCCAACCCTTCTGGTGAAAAAAGGGAGGGGGAGGCACCTTAATTTATGAAATTCCTTCATGGAGAAGGATATTGAGTTGCAAACCAGGGCGGAGAGATGTCTTGAAGTCCATTTCCTTTGAAATGAGCCATTTTTCCTGAACTAACCTTGCTGGAAATTTTTTCCCTCCCCTCTCAGGTGTTTCCCTGCCTGACGACGACCCCGACGCCGGCCAGGGCAGCAAGTTCTGCCTCGTGGCCATTGGCAGGCTCCAGGTGAGTGCCCTTTTCCACTTTCCCAACATTGCCTTGTCCTGGGAATCCTCCGATTTCAACCGTTCTGTCTGAAAACGTTCCCCCGACGGCCACAAATGCGGCTGCAGGGCTGGGGCAGCTCAGGGACAGCGAGGTTTGGTGACTCTCCCTGTGTTCCTGGGCAGGTGACCAGCTCTCCCAACTGCACAGACATGAACAATGTCTGCCAGCCCACAGAATTCATCTCCCGACACAACACCGAAGGAATTTTCACCTTCATCGACCATCGGTGCGTGGCCACCGTTGGTTACCAGCCCCAGGTAACCTCCATTCCTTATTTTAAGAGAAATAAAATGCTCTTTAAACTTATTTTCTTTCTACATCGTGGCTCTGCTTGTCCAACAGAGCTGATAAACCATGCCCAGGGCTTAACCCAGACATGTGTTTCTTCTCCACTGGTTGCTTTTCCATGTGTTTTTCCAAGTCCTTTGATCATGGGAAAGGCTGGGTGTCTCTGGATTGTGTCAAATGTCAATTAAAGGCATTTTTGCCTCAAATTGAGTTAAAGATCAAACGTTCATCGACAGCTGTTGTGCTTTTCTTTTAAAAAACAGCACGCCAGCTCTTGTGCTTGGGTTGTGTAACGGGGATTTGGGGAGAAGGAGCAGGAACTACCTGTCCAAAGAGGGATTCATTATGGAATCTGCCCTCCAGATGAACTGACTCGATCTCTCTCACAATTCCTTGTAAAATAGGAACTTTTGGGGAAAGACATCGTGGATTTCTGCCATCCAGAAGACCAGCAGCTTTTACGGGACAGTTTTCAACAGGTAAAAACATCGTAGCAGCCCTTTGCATGCAGGGTGCAATTCAGGTTGGAGTTCATTCCGAGACTGGAACGTCTTGGTGCTTGCAAAGCAACGGAATTGACTGGAAAACCAAGAGGAAAACCAAACCTTAGATAATCCTCCTGTGCAAACAGTTGCAGATTTAGCTGTACCGTGAAATGCAAAATGAAAACAGAAGCTTCTGATGTCTTTACTCCTGAATCCAATCTTAACTCCAGCTCTGGCTGCTGGTCCAGTCGGCTTTTAGGGCCAGGGATGTGGCTCCCAAGTGCCTGGCTGAAACCCTGGTTCATCTCTAGGGCCCAGCCCAGTGCTGCAGAACCCGCAGTGGAGGTGGTTTTCTTGCCCTGTTGTCGTTTCTGTTATTTCTGAGGGCCTTGGACTGGTGGCAGGGCAGGTAAGGCTGCCCCTGTGCTTTCATGACTCCAAAAACTCCAGCTGCTCATATCCATTGCTCCAAACCGTTGGAATGGGAAGCGACAGCATGTGTTTCATTTCTTGGAGGCTTTTTCATAACATCTCACCAGTGCAAAGAGATAAGAGAAGTGAAGCCAAAAAGGGGATTTTTAGGTTCCCCTTCTGTATCCTTTAGGAATCAAGCTGTCCTAAGGGAATAGTGCCATTTGGTTTGGGAACACGGAGATGTGGTGGTCCAGGTTTGAGGCAAAGGGCCATCGCAGGGGGCTGGGGCAGGGGAGGGAGGAAACTTCGTGCTCAGGTTTGCTCTTCCCCACCTTTGATCAGGTGCTACTGATAGAATTGCGGTGTCTTTTTTTTTATTTTTTATTTTTGAGGTGGTGAAGTTAAAAGGCCAGGTTCTGTCAGTCATGTTCCGCTTCCGATCCAAAAACCGGGAATGGCTGTGGATGAGAACCAGCTCGTTCACCTTCCAGAACCCCTACTCGGACGAGATCGAGTACATCATCTGCACCAACACCAACGTCAAGTGAGTACCTGGAGAAAGGCTCAGCCCGGAATCACCCAGAACCAGGGAGCCTCGACCTCTCCCCCCTTAGGAGCTTCCCAACAATTTGCACAACCCTGGAGAAGTTCCTGAGTCCCTCCAGCTCCCATTCCCTGCTGGGCTCTGCCTGGCACTGGAGGACTACAAAGTGCAGGAATTGTAATGCCTTTGGCTGTCTCGTTGTGTGGCTTAACAAGCTGCCAAAAATCCAGCTCCAGCAGTGCCTGAAAGGAGTGAAATCTGCCTCAGAATGCAGCTCTTGGATTCTTGGGACAGCCCAGGGCGTCCCATCTTTGGGAATGGTCAGAGCTGCTCTCTCTTCCCATGAGGGAGCTGCACACCCCTTGCACAAGAGCAGCAAGGACCAAGGCGTTGTGCCTGTGTGTGATCTAGAGCTGCAGCCTTGGCAGGGGCAGCTCCAGCAGGCAAACAGAAGGCTGGATCTCCTGGGAAAGGGAAATCCAGGGATTTTTTTTTTTTTGCCATGAGGCAAAGCAACACTTCTTCCCTGCAGAGCTGAAATCTGCTGCAGGCCTGACTTCCTGCCCCATGTCAGAGCTCTCTCTCTTTGAACTCCTTCGTTCTGCACGCAGCCATTCCAACATCCACAATCCACCTCCTAAAAAACCCCTGTGAGAGTTCAGAGCAGAGCAGCAGCGTCTGTCTGCTTGTGTTTGAGGTGCTTGAGTATGGAGGAGGGAAGCACAACCCCCACACCTGGAGCATCCTATTCCTATTCAAGGAAATGGAGTGGAAAGATCCTTCACTCCAACGGGGTTTTGCATCTTGTCCCTGCTACACACCAGGACCCAGCTTTGCTTCCAAGTTGGGACTTCTTAAAATCCCTTTTTTCTGTCTTTGCTTTAAAGGAACTCGAGCCAGGAGTCCCGGCCCGCCCTGGCAAACTCCATGCCAAGGCCTCAGCTGGGGCAGAGCGTCAGCCT
This sequence comes from Corvus kubaryi, assembly GCF_017639235.1. Classification (NCBI taxonomy): domain Eukaryota; kingdom Metazoa; phylum Chordata; class Aves; order Passeriformes; family Corvidae; genus Corvus; species Corvus kubaryi. Next base: position 121,832 of record NW_024581024.1, read on the forward strand.
TCCCCTGGACATGGGCACGGCCCCACTGCCCTCAAGGTCAGCAGGAGCTCGGCTCCTTTTCCCCCTTCCCCTCACACACTGTTCACCCCCAAATTCCCCTCTCTGCAGCCAGGAGCTCGAGGCTGGCGAATCCCTGGCGTATTCCCTTGGGAATTCTCTTTGGCAGCCCGTGTTCTCCTGTTACAGACGCTTTCTATTTCAGGCAGCAGCAGCCACCCCAGGCAGAGCTGGAAGTGGGCCCAGGAAGGGAGAGCTTGGCTGGCTACGAGCACTCACAGGTGAGTCCAGAGGGATTTGGGCTCTGTTTAAGTCACCTTTTTGCTGAGGGTTTAAAGGTGGTGGTTGGCACCAGGATGAGGTGGGGTTTGAGGGGAAGGTGTTTCTGCCTCGGGTGTCGCTCGATTCCAGTTTTTATCCTGTGGAATCATAGAACCATGAAATAATTCGGGTGGGAAGGAACCTTAAAGCCCATCCAGCTGCACCCCCTGCCACGAGCAGGCACACCTTCCACCAGCCCACCTTGCTCCAGGCCCTGTCCAACCTGACCTTGGACACTTCCAGAGATGCGATGGGGCATCCTGAACGATCCCTCTATCCCAAAAAAGCACGCCAGAATCCCGGGAGCAGCCGGGCCCTCAGCTGCTCTGGGTGCTCGGTTCCTCTGTGCCGAGGTGTGAGCAGCTCTGCCGTGTCCCCTCTGCCAGGTGCCCGTCCAGCCCGTGAGCGCTGCCGGCCCCGAGCACAGCAAACCCCTGGAGAAGGCCGAGAGCCTCTTCAGCCAGGAGCAGGACCCACGCTTCGGGGAGATCTTCCCCACCATCAGCACAGGTGGGTCAGCAGGACAGGTCTGTGCTTCCACCTGTCCCGCTCACATCCTTCCTGCTTGTCCCTGCGGAGCATTTCTCCCTGCTCCCTTGAGCCCAGAGAAACCTCCGTGCGAGTTTAGTAGAAAATGGAGAGGAAATCAAATTAAACGGGATTTAACAAAATCATCTGGAGTCTGTGTCTGGAGAAGGAGCAGAGGAGTCTTCCTTCACACAGACAACATCTTTTCCAACTGATTCTTTGTCCCTGTTGATGTCCCAGCCCAAAAATAACTCGTGCTCTCTCCGCAGATCAGAGCAAAGCCATCCCTGCCAGCACCGTGCCGGCCAACCCGCCCCTCTTCGCCCAGGGAAACACCTTCACTGCTGCACGGCCCGCTGAGAACTTCAGGTGAGGCCTCACCTGCCCAGCTCCTGCCCCCATTCCCTCTCTTTCCCCTGCTGGGAAAAGCCCTGCCCAGGATCTGGGTGCCCACAGCCCCAGCAGCTCCTCTCAGTTGTTGCCCGTATAGAATCATGGAATCATTTAGGTTGGAAGGGCCCTCTAAGATCATCCAGGTCCCACTGTTAACCCGTGTTCACCGCTCAGCCCTGTCCCCAGGCGCCACATCCGCACCTCCCTGCGACGCTCCAGGGATGACCACTCCACCCTTCCCAGATGGGCAGAGTTACCCCAATTTTCGGGCTCGTTTCCCTCCACCAATAACTTCAGCAGATGGCTTTGGTGCCTCTTCTTCCCGTGAGTGGCCTCAGACTCCTCTTCTCTTCCAGGAGCAGCAGCATGGTCCCTCCAGTGAACATCATCCAGCAGCAGCCCTTGCCCGCCGGCCGGATCTTATCGCAGATCTCCCGCCACTCCACCCCAGCTCAGGTCAGCGGGACCACCTGGGCTCCAGGGACACGGCCGGTGTTCACACCCCAGGTAGCACAGCCCAAACCCTCAGTAGGTGCAGGCCCCACGTCCCCGCTGCCTTCCAGACCCTGCTCTCCGTGGGGAGAATCATCCTGCTTCCACTCTCCGGCGCTGTGCGTGTGTCCGTGTGCTTCCTCCTTCGGGGCTAATCCGGCAACTCCTCCCTGAGCTGAGGGTCGGGGATGAATCCATCCCTTCTCTTCCTCTCCCGTGTTGTTCCTCTCTTACAGCAAGTGGCATCTCAGACGGTGAAGACCCGCCCGCCTTCCTTTGGCATGGGGACATTCCAGGGCACCCCGTCCTCCTTCAGCTCCATGACAGCGCCGGGATCGACGGCGTCTCCCACCACGGCGCCGTACCCGGCCCTGGCCAGCCGCGGCACAGGTTTCAGTGAGTGTGGCTTGGAGGAGGGTGGGGGGCAAAAAAAAAAAAAGCCCTGAGGGGGAAAAACTGGGAGCATCCAGCTGTGGTGGGATGTGTGCTCTCCATTATTTTTTGTGGATTTTGGGAGTGCCTAAATGTGGGGGAGCAGAGCTGAGTCCCTGCTTTGACTGGCAGCGATCGCCTTCGATCGTCCTCCAACCACAGAGCTGCACTCGGTGGTCCTTGTGGATCCCTTCCAGCTCGGGATAATCTGGGCTCATCCCAGCAGATGAATTCTGAACCATTTTAAGGCTGCCTGGGACAAACCAACCCCTCTGGGAACCCCTTTCTTCTATCCCACAGCAAACACCTGAATTCCTGTGGCAGGAATTTCCTGGAGGGGCCACCCCATCCCGTCACAGCGTGCTGCCCTTCCCAATCCCATCAGAGCATTGGAGAAGCCACATTCCCAAAGGAGGGATGATTCACTCACTGCCTGTGTTCTGTGTCCAGCAGCCACGGAGGCGGCGCAGACCCCAGCCCCGTTCCAGCCCCGCGCCGCCGACGCCGTGGGAATGTGGCCTCAGTGGCAAGGACAGCACCACGGCCCAGCATCCGGGGAGCAGCACGTGCAGCAGCCCCAGCCCAGCCAGCCTGAGGTCTTCCCAGTAAGATGGGGCTTTTTAACCTCCCAGTGCAGTGGGATTCACTGGTCTTGAAGCATCCGGAGCTTGTCCCTCTGGTTCAAATCAACTGGGGAGGTCCCAAACTCCTGGATAACCTGGAGAGGGCAGGACTGGCTTTGTTGTCTTGGTCTGTTGCAGGATCAGTGTGAAATTCCAGTTGGATTAACCCTTCGAATTAATTAAAAAAAAGGAAAAGCCACAGTCCAATGAAATTCAGATAATTCCTGGGAATTCATAATCATTTCGCTCCAGCTTTCCCAGCAGTTGCTGGTTATGGCTGCAATTTGCTGCTCTCCTCCAATTTGCCTTGGACACAGGCAAATTGAGAGGGGAAAAGGAACCAGTTTGGTCCACAGTATTCCAGCAAACCTGCGACTAAACTGCCACCATGCTCATGGAATCATGGAATTGCTGAGGCTGGAAAAGCCTCCCGAGATCAAATCCAACCATTCCCCCCTCCCCACTGCCTAATTTCCAATCGAAACCTCCCCGGCACACCTTGAGGCTGTTGGATATGTGCAATTCCAGTGTGGATCCTAACTCTCTCCTTGTATCCTCACACAGGACATGCTGACCATGCTGGGGGACCAAGGGCCCAACTACAACAACGAAGAATTCCCAGAGTTGAATATATTCCCTTCTTTTTCCGAATAAAACAAGCCTTAGGGGGGGAGGGGAAAAAAACAAACAAACCACCACCACCATCAAGCTCTCTACGTTATCCACATGTAAAGGACAACAGCTGAGTCTTTTTTCTCAAGGAACTGTCTAAAACAACTTCCCACCTTCTGGAAGCAGAGCTCCGAGGAGGGATTGGCCGTGCAGGAGGGAGGTGCTTGGGACACCTCCTCCACGTGGGATTGTTCTGGAAGCTTCAGGACTTGAGTGCCACGAGGCCAAAGGCCCCCCCAGCGTGTTCCCAAAGCTTCTCCTACGCGGATTTCTTTGGGAAGGATTCCTGTCTGGATCACAGACAGCACTTTGTAAACTTTTAAGGTGGCTTGGACTGGTTTTTTTTTTTAATTTCATTCTCTGCCGTGACTTTTTTTTTTTTTCTATAAAACACAAACGATTGGAATTTTTCAATGCTGGAAGAAAAACTCTTCCGAGTGTTGTCCCTGTAAACACAAATCCTGGAGGATGCTTGAGTAAGAATCCCTGTCCTAAGCCAGTGTTTTCCTCCTTTTGGGAGGAATTTTTGGCTGGTTTTGGAGGGTTCTTACAGCGTCTCCAGTCCAGGGTGCTCCGTGCCGAGATTCCCGTGTTTGTTTGGAATCTCCTCTCTTCTGTGAACTGTGCAATGAAGTCAGTGTGACCCATAACCCCCCACCCCCGTCACCCCAGGATAATTAACGAGCCATAAAATAATTATTACCCCATGTAGCTTTCTTCTGGACGAATCAATTTTCCAGCTGATGGTTTCTACGCTGCCACAATTTGATGTTTCAACAGGGGCTTTGGTTGGGTTTTTCTTTCGGGATAAAACCTGCTCCAAGCTGTCCGTGGAATTTTGTCACGTGTGGATGAGTTCCTTGTCCTCGTTTTGGAGCTGGATGTAGGAGAATCCCTGGATTTGATCAGGGAATTGCTGAGGAACTTTGTGTTTTCACGACGTTTGCTCGCTCACCGTCTCCTTAAAGAAAAATTCCTGCCATGGGGTGATCCTGTTGCCAAATCACACACTGTAAGAGGAGAGCTGGAAAAGTAGGGAACAGAATGGTTTTTTTTGTTTTTTTAAATATATATATATATATAAAATTTTTAATTTTTAAACCTTGATTTGGAATCTGCTGGCTTTTTCCATGGGAAAAAAAAAAAACCCAACTTGTGGCCAACCCTGCTCTCCTCAGGGGGGCTGGAAGAGCTGTTTGATTCCCTCCATTCCAACAGGAAAATTAATTGCAGAGCTGGACTTGGAAGGAAACTTGGCACGACGGCAGCTGGGGAAGAATCCCAAGTTTTCCTGGAAGCCTGCTTTTGTTTTGAATGGAATTTGGGTGTTTCCTCCTTTTCCCTGCATGCTGGGGGGGGGCTCTGGGGACCCTCAGGCTGGTTGTGAGTGTTCTCTCTGCTGCTTGGGGACGAGAACAGAGGAGACCCCCCCACCCCTTTCCAAGAGCTGATTCCAGAGCTGTGATTCCTGAGGAACACCCCCTTAGGAAGCTTTAAAACCTTTTGTGTCACCAGCCCAGAGAGAGATTCCTCTTGGAAGTGGAGAGCAGGAAGCTTTTTTTTTTTTTTTTTTTTTTTTAAAACCCTCTGAAAAAATGAAGATTTTGAAGGTTTGGGGTTTGTTTCGGTTGAAATTTTATTCCAAATTTCTCTACGGATGTGAGTGGGAACGTCCCATTCGGAGATGTTGTTATCCAGGGAAGTCTGTTCCCAGCAATAACCTCCTCCCCAGCATCCCATCCTCACATCCTGGGCCCTTCCCCTCTTAAAGGAGGAGGGAAATTCCCATTTCCCTGAGCCCTTGCAGGCGAAAAAACCTCCCCCCTTCTCCCCCCGAATTTTCCAGCTCCTGGGAGAAGGAGTCGAGCTGGAGCAGCCAAATCTGTTGGGGAAGGATGAGGAGGGGCTGATCCCCAGGGGCTGCTGCGGGGGGGGACAGGGACCTTCCCCCTTTTTTGGGAACTCCGGTGTTCATCCGGGGGGGGGGGAGGAATTTTACCCCACACCTCGCGTGTGTCCAGCCCAGCTGATTCAGCCCAGCAGAGATTTTCCAACGAGAGATTTTCCCTTTTTTTTTCCCCCCAAGCTTTGTCTCATTTCTGCCTCTTTCTCTCCCCCATCTTCCAGGAATGTCCCCAAATCCCCACCCCCTCCCCATTCTGGCCCCCCAAACTCCCATTCCCTCCCTGCTTTGTCCCCCACATCCCCTTCCCCCACTTCAGCCCCCCGACCCTCATCCTTCTGCTTTTGCCCCCTCCAAACCCCCTTCCCCCAATTTGACCCCCCCCAGCCCCATCCATCCCCCCCAAGCCCCCTCCTCCCATTTTGCCCCCCAAAACCCTCGTACTCCCCCATTCCCCCC
>NW_024581025.1:0-4375 GCF_017639235.1 Corvus kubaryi
TTAAAAAAAAAAACCCAAATGCACCGAAGTCGCGGTTAATAAACATTTTTTATTTGCATTTTCCACCCTGGTTTTTCTCCCGTTAATTCACCGTTAAAGTGCTGCAAAGGGAACGTTTTTATATTTTCAGGGGGGTTGGGGTTTTTTTCTGGATTTTTATTTTATTTTATTTTATTTAAACTCGAAAAATTCTCATAAACAAAACTTTATCCCAGACGCCCAATGCACATTTTTATTTTGGGGGCTGAACAAGACAAAAATTGGGAGATTTTTCCCAAATTATAACACAAAGAATGTAACAAATACAACAAAAACAGCCATAAAACCGCCAAAAAAATGAAAATAAAGCTGCAGGAAAAACCTTGGGAGCGGCTCTGGGCTCGCTCTGTCCTCCCCAGAGTCATTTGATCTCCAGGTTTTGTGCCATGGATTACATCTTCCAAGCTCCAGGGACTCTCCTCGGTTTCACAGGCCGGGGTTGTGTTTTTTGGTTTATTTTTATTACTAAATCCATGTTTTTTGGTTTAGTTTATGTAATAAATCCATATTTTTTGGTTTCTTTCTTTCAATAAATCCATTTTATTCGATCTTTTTCATACACCCCTCTTCTTTGGTTTATTTTCTTAACGGACCCAATTTTATCTCTGTTAATTCTTTTAATAAATCTACTTTATTTATAATTAATTTTAAAATCTATTTCTTTAATAACACCTTTTTTTTAATGGATCCACATTTTTAAGGGTTTTTTTTTAAATAATTCCATTTCATTTGGTTTCTATTTTCAGTAAATCCATTGCTTTGGTTTATATTTTTAATATATCCACGGGTTTGGTTAATTTATTTAATATAACCATGAGTTTGGTTTATAGTTTTTTAGTAAATCCACGGTTTTGGTTTATGTGGTTACTTTATTAATAAATCCACAGTTTTGGTTTATTTATTTCACAAACCAAAAAACCAAACGGTTCTGCTGCATTTCCAATAAATCCATTGACCCGACAGAACATTCAGCCCCGCAAAAAAAAAAAAAAAAAAAGCCAAAAAAAAAAGGTTAAAAAAGAGAAAAAAAAAAAAAATTAATTTCCAGGAAACAAAAACTAAAAAGTTTTTGTGGGGGAGGAGGGGAAAAAAACAGAGGAGAACGAAAAAAAAACCCAATAAAAATATCAAAAAAGGATAAATTGGGAGGGAAGAAGTGAAGCTCTCAGCGGGGCCAGAGCGAGCGTAGGGACCCCGAGGGGGACCCCAAAATTTCGGGGGGACCCCCAACCCCTCCCCCCATTTCTGTACATGTGGGGGTCCCTCCGTCCAGGCCTATGTACAACCCCTCCCCCAGCGGTCACTCCTTGCGCTTGGCCACCGCCAGCTCCACGCCGGGCACGCGGAAGCCGCCCCGGGCAGCGCCACCGACGCCCTCGGAGGACGAGGATGAGGACAGGCGGGACTTGGGGGACCCCAGTGCCCGCCCCGCGTCCTCATCCCCGGCTGTGACCTCGTAGCACCCCTTGGCCTTGGAGCCGATGCCGCCGAAGGTCCCAAATTTGCTCTTGGGCTGCTTGGCGGCGGCGTCCAGCTCGGCCGAGTGGTCATCGCTGAAGGACGACGAGCGCGGCCGCGGCTTCTTGCTGCGGAACAGCGAGAATTTGCCCTTGGCCGCCGGCGCCTCGGCCTCCAGCTCGCCCTCGGCTGAGCCCAGACTCACCTTGGAGCTCTTCAGGTCGCCCTTGGAGCCTGACACTGACCCTGACGCCTCAGGGGACCCCAGGGTGCCACCGCTCCGCCCTTTCTGCTTGGAGAAGTTGAATTTGGGCATCTTGAGCTTGGATTTCTTCATCCTCGCCTCAGCCTCATCCGGTTCCGGCTCGGCCACGTCGGCCCCAGGGAAGTCGACGTCCACCCCGACCTCCCGGCCCTTGGCCTCAGGCTCAGAGAAGACGAATTTCGGCATCCGCAGCTTGGGGAAGGATACTTTGACCTGGCTGCCCTCGGGGCCGGCCCCAGTGCCCACCTTGGGGCCGGAGGCGTGGAACATTCCAGCGCCAGCGCTGACCGACGGCGGCGTCACCTCGGCCACACCTTTGACCTTTGGCCCTTTCATGTTGACGTTCAATCCTGAGCCAGACACTTCCGGAGCCTCCAGGTGGACGCTCACCCCTCCATGAGGGGCTTCCACACTGACCTTTGACCCTTTGATGTCACCAGCCACATCCAGGTTTGGTCCTTTCAGCCTCAGATCAACGTCCGGCACGGGGACGCCGGGAGACGCTGGTGTTGGGAATTTCGGCCCTTTCAGTTCCACCTCGGGGCCTTCCAGCTCCAAACCGGAGCCCTTCAGCCCCCCCTTCACTTGGGGACCTTCCAGAGTGACCCCTGCGTCCCCTCCCTCCATGCTGGGGCTGGAGATGCCGAACTGGGGGAGCTTCAGGGACGGGAGTTTGATGGTGCCCCCCAGAATTTCAAAGCCAGAGTCGTCTGCCGATGCTTTGGGGGATTTGACGCCGATGTCTCCTTTCAACTTTGGTCCTTTCAGGTTGACATCCAAATCCAGGCCGGAGACATCCAGCGAGGGCCCCTTGAGGTCCAGGGAGGCCCCCGGGGACTGGACGGAGCAGGGGACGCCCCCCTTGACCTCCAGCGTCGGGGACTTGGCCTTGGGCAGCTTCACCTTCCCCCCCAAGCCGCCGAGGTCGAGGCCGGGCGCGTCCAGGGTGACGCCGGGCCCTTCCACGGAGCCCGAAACGTCCAAGTCTCCCTTTAATTTTGGTCCTTTCAGGTTCCCCTCAAACTCAGGTCCGGAGATTTGGGGCCCTGTGAGCTTCACATCCACATCCGAGTCCACATCCGGCATTTCCAGCCCCAAACCCATTTTCCCCCCCTTGGGCCATCCCAGTTTCCCCTCGGGACCTTCCAGTTGTGCTCCGGCAACGCTGACTTCACCTTTTACTTTTGGTCCTTTCACGCCCAAGTCGACATCCGGCACCGCGACCGAGGGAACGGCGACATCGATCCCAGGGCCTTTCAGGTCCCCCCTGATTTTCACATCCCCAGCGCCCACCTGGACCCCGGGGAGTTTGAATTTTGGGCTTTTCAGGTTCACATCGGGACCTTCAACGTCCATGTTGAGACTCGGGCCCTTGAGGTCGCCCTTGACCGCCGGCACCGACACCTCCAGATCCCCCTCGACTTTCGGGACCCCCACTGAGGCCTCCCCTCGGAACTTGTGCGATTTGAGGTCGAATTCGACATCTGGGAAGGAGATTTTCCCAAACATGGGTTTCTTGCCTTTGGGCGACTTCACGGCGGCATCACCTTTGACGGTGACGTCGGGGCCGGCAACGTTGAGTTCCGTGTCCAGCTCCGCCCCCGCCGCGTTCACATCGAATGCCCCCTTCTTCCCCTTCACTTTGGGGCCGCTCATGTGGATTTTGGGCATCTTGAACTTGCTCTTCTTCCCCTTCCCAGACAGATTGACCTCAGGTGACTCCACATTCAGCTCTGCCTCTGGTAAATCCACCTCCGCCTTTGGGCTTTTCATCCCAAACCCAAACTTGGACTTTTTAAACTTGGGAGCTTTGATGTTGGCCTCCGGGCCCTCGATGCTCAGGTCAGGACCTTCAACGTCAACTTCAGGGCCTTTGACCCCGAATTCTGGGCCTTTGAGGTTGACCTCAGGCCCTTTTAGGTGACCTTCCACCTTTGGGGTTGAAATGTCAAAGCCGCCCTTGGTTTTGTGGCCTTTCAAGTTCAGGTCTATCTCAGGCATGGAGATTTTGGGGACGTTCATATGCATTTCAGGCATTTTCAGTTTAGGACCTTTCACTTTGCCCTCCAGACCCTCAACGCTGACCTCCGGGAGGCTGAGGTCAACCTTGGGGCCAGACAGATCCACCTCGGCCTTTGGCAACTTCACATCCGCGTCAGGACCTTCCCCTTTAAAGCCAAATTTGGGCATTTTCATTTTGGGTAGCTTCACTTTCCCCCCCAGACCATCGACGTCGACCGCCGGGCCCTCGATGTCGACTTTGGGGCCTTTGATATCGACCTCGGGGCCCTTCAGACCCCCCTCGAGCTTGGGCCCATGCAGGTCAGAGTCGCCTTTCACCTTCAGGCCCTTCAGGTTCAGGTCGATGTCAGGCATGGAGATCTGGGGGGTCTTGACCTGAATTTCGGGCATCTTGACCTTGGGCCCTTCCAGGGTCACATCGGGTGCCTGAATGTCCACCTTGGGGCCTTTGATATCGACATCTGGGCACTGCAGGTTCCCCTCCAGCTTAGGGACAGAGACATCGATGTCCCCTTTGACCTTGGGGCCCTTCAGGTTGAAGTCAACATCGGGCATGGAGATCTTGGGGGCCTTGATGTGCATCTCGGGCAT
>NW_024581025.1:4385-12372 GCF_017639235.1 Corvus kubaryi
ACTTTGGGGCCTTTGATGTCCAGCTCAGGACCCTTAACATCACCTTCAAGCTTTGGAAGGGACACATCCACGTCGCCCTTGACCTTGGGGCCCTTCAGGTTGATGTCCACGTCCGGCATGGAGATCTTCTGTGTCTTGATGTGCATCTCGGGCATCTTGAACTTGGGGCCTTTGACCTTCCCCTCAGGATACTCCAAATCCACGCTGGGCACCTCAACGTCCACTTTTGGCCCTTTAATGTCCATTTCTGGAGCTTTCAAGTCCCCTTCCAGCTTGGGGACTGCCACGTCCACCTCTCCCTTCAGTTTGGGTCCCTTCAGGTTCAAGTCCACATCTGGCATTGAGATTTTGGGGGATTTGATGTTCAGCTTCGGCATCCGGAATTTGGGACCTTTCCATTTCCCTTCCACTCCTCCAACGTCCACCTCTGGACCTTCAATGTCCACCTCTGGCCCAGAGAGGTCCACCTCTCCTTTCGGCAGGGTAACATCCACCTCGGGCCCTTCCAGCTTGGGGCTGGACACGTTGAAATGAGGCAATTTCATTTTTGGCATTTTCAGTTTGGCCTCTGGACACTCCAGGTGGACATCTGGGACCTCCACGTCCACCTTCGGCCCCTTGATGTTGATGCCGGCATCACCTTCAACCTTCGGGAGGGACACGTCCACCTCTCCCTTCACCTTGTGTCCCTTCAGGTTCAAATCCACGTCCGGCATCGAGATTTTGGGTGATTTAATGTTAAGTTTCGGCATCTTGAATTTGGGGCCTTTTATCTTCCCTTCTGGACATTCCAAGTCCACCTCAGGCACGTCAACATCCAACCTGGGACCTTCCACATCCACCTTGGGCCCTTCCACATCAATTTTGGGACCTTCCACATCGATCTTGGGACCTTTCACATCAATTTTGGCACTTTCCACATCCACTTTGGGGCCTTTCACATCGATTTTGGGGCCCTTCAGCCCAGAAATTCCAGCGTCCCCCTTCAGTTTTGGGGTCTTCAATCCCAAATCCACATCTGGCATGGAGAGTTTTGGGGTCTGAACGTTGAGTTCAGGCATTTTAAACTTGAGACCTTTCCCTTTGACCTCCGGCCCTTCCACGTCCACACTCGGGACATCGATGTCCACCTTGGGGCCGGAAATGTCCATCTCCCCCTTTGGGAGCGTCACCTCGAGGTCGGGGCTCTTTCCCTTCACCTCAAATTTGGGCATTTTCAGCTTGGGGAACTTTAATTTCCCCTCGGGCCCTTGGATGTCCAAATCTGGTGCTTCAACCTCAACTCTGGGGCCTTTGATGTCCAGTCCAGGGGTTTTCAGCTCCCCTTCCAGTTTTGGGGTGGAAATGTCAAGGTCTGCCTTGACTTTGGGCCCTTTGAGGTTCAGGTCGATGTCGGGCATGGAGATTTGGGGGGTCTTGATGCTCATCTCAGGCATCTTCACTGCAGGGCCCTTGATGTCCACGCTGGGGACGTCGAAGGTGACGCTGGGACCCGAAATGTCCACTTTGCCCTTGGGAAGGGCCACCTCGAGGTCGGGGCTCTCTCCCTTCACCCCAAATTTGGGCATTTTCAGCTTGGGGAACTTCAGTTTGCCCTCGGGCCCTTGGACATCCAAATCTGGTGCTTCAACCTTGACTTTGGGGCCTTTGATATCCAGTTCAGGGCCCTTCAAACTGGGCATGGACACGTCCAAGTCGCCGCTGGCCTTGGCACCATTGAGGGTCAGGTCAACATCAGGAGCGGAGATTTGGGGGGCCTTGAGGTGCATTTCAGGCCCCTGGATGTCCAAACTTGGTGCCTCAATGTCCACCTTGGGGCCGGACACCTCCATGCCGCCTTTTGGGAGGTTCACATCCACCTCTGGACCTTCTGCTTTGACCCCGGGCATCCCAAACTTGGGCATCTTGAATTTGGGCATCTTGAATTTTCCCTCGGGGTTGTGAATGTCGACATCGGGTGCTTCAATGTCCACTTTGGGGCCTTTGATGTCCACGCTTGGAGTGCTGACGTCCACCTTGGGGCCGGAAACATCCACTGCCCCTTTGGGAAGGGTCACATCAACACTGGGGGTCTCTCCCTTCACCCCAAATTTGGGCATTTTTAGCTTGGGGAATTTCAGTTTCCCCTCGGGCCCCTGGATCTCCATTTCTGGGCTCCCAACCTCAACTTTGGGGCCTTTGATGTCCAGTCCGGGGGCTTTCAGTTCTCCTTCCAGTTTTGGGGCGGAAATGTCCAGATTTCCCTTCACTCCGGGCCCTTTGAGGTTCAGGTCGACATCAGGCACAGAGATTTGGGGGGTTTTGATGCTCATCTCGGGCATCTTCACCGCGGGGCCGTTGATGTCAACTCCAGGCACCTCCACCCCAATCTGGGGCCCTTTAAGGTCCAATTGAGGCCCCCTCAATTCACCCCCCACAGTCGGCACGGATACGTCCACTCCTCCCTTCAACCCCTTCACGTCAACATCCATCGCCACTCCCTTCAGGCCACCCCCTGGACTGGCCACTTGCACCTCAGGACCCTTCACGTCCACCTGGAGGCCCTTGGGGCCAAGTCCTTTGAGGTCGCCTTCCACCCTGGGGCCCCTCAAGTTCAGGTTCACGTCTGACAGCGAAATTTGGGGCGTTTCCACCTTCTTGAACATGGGACCTTTCCATTCTCCTTCCAGGGCCACCTCAGGGACCACCACGCCCTTGGGGACCTCCACGGTGGCGTCGGCGACGGTGAATTTGGGGAAGGTCATGTGCGGGATTTTGATTTTCCCCTTGGCGCCTTCAGGGGCCGGGACCTCCACGCCAGGGACATCCAGCGGAGGGGAGGGGACCTTGGTGGCACCTTTGACCGCCACGTCCACCTGCGGCACGGGGGCTTTGACAGACGGGGACGAAACCTCCGCTCCGGGCGAGCAAGTGACGTCCATCCCAGGGGTCAGAACTTCACCGCCAGCCTGGAACCCAAATTCGGGGATTTTCAATGTTGGGATCTTGATTTTCCCCACATCCACGGGCGGCGAGGAGCCGGCGACCTCTCCCTGTGGACACGGAGCCCCGCCAGACACGTGGGGCCCTGTGGCGTGGAATCCCGTGTCCAGCTCTCCCATCTGTCCGTTGGCCTCAATCCTGGGCGACGCCGGGAAGGTGCCAGAGCCCTTCCAGCCCGGGATGGATTTTCCAGTTTCTCCAGCAGGAATTTGGCTCTGGGGCAGTGCCGGCTCTGTTGGGGTCTGCAGGTGAAGCCCCCCAGTCCCACTCGGGCTTTTCCTGGCGTCGGCACCAGACATCAGTCCGAGCTCTGGTGTCGGGATCCGGACGTTGAAATCGGGGCCGCCACCGAGGACGTCGAGGTCGCCGTCATGCCGGGTGACGTCCACGGTGTAGGCGGTGACCTTGCGGGTGACCGTGATGGTCCGGCTCTGCATCCCCCCAGCCTCGGTGTCCGGCCCCTCCTCGGACCTCAGCCGGGGCTTGATTTTGGTGGTGTAGATGCGCTGGTACTCCTCGTCATCGCCGCTCTGGGGATGGGAGATGTCCGCCATGAGCACCGGGAGGCTGCTTCCTCCCCATCCCCATCCCCATCCTCCTCATGTTCATCCTTCCCCCTCATCCCCATCCTCCTCTTCCTCCCCCTGTCACCACCACTCACCAGCATGACCTCGGGGCTGCCGGGCACGAAGGTCTCGTGTCTGCAGGGCTGTCCGGGCAGGGGTGACCGGTCCCCGCGGCGCTGCAGCCGCAGTCCCACCGTGTGGTGGCCCATGGTCTGCAGCAGCTGCGCCACCTCCCCCGACTGCAGGTTGTCAAAGTAGACGGTGGCGCTGACGATCTGATCCCCTGTGGGGACAGGGACAGGGGACGGCCTGGTCAGGGATTTCGGGGGGGACACCAGGACACCCTGTCCCCATCGCGTGTGACCATGGGGGTCATCGTCCACAAGGAGGGAGGAGGAAACACCCAAAGTGCCACCAGGATGGATGAAAATGCTCCAAAACTCTTGTTTTTCCCCCCAAAACCCTCAGGGAAGAGCACCTGGGGGGTCACTGCCCATGGGGACAGAGGCAGAAGCTCCTGAGGCGCCACCAAGATGTCCTGAAGGTCCCCAAAACTCCAGTTTTAACCCTAAAACCCTCAGGTTTGGGTGGGACTTGAACCATGGGGTGGCCACCCACGGGGGTGGAAGAGTAAATGCCCCAAGCGCCACCAGGATGTCCCAGGTGTCCCCAAAGCCCCCGACTGTCCCCACCTTCCTTGACCACGCCCATGCGGGCGGCCGGAGAGTTCTGCTGGACGCGCCGGACGAAGACGCCGTCATCGGTCTGGTCGATGGTGATGCCGTGGGAGCCGCTGCCCTGCCAGTTGGGCAGGAGGATCTCCCGCGTCTCCTCCTCCCGCTCCATCTGCACCAGGACACGGTCAGCGGGGCAGGGCAGGGGCTGGACACAGGGTCAGGGGACAGACACAGCGGCTGGGGATGGTCACAGGACTGGACACGGGGTCAGGGGGTGGACACGGGGGCTGGAGGTGGACAGTGGGTCGGAGGGTGGGCATGGGGGCTGGGGGTCAAGAAGAGGGGGTGGATGCAGGGTTTGGGGTCAGGGCAGGACTGGACGCTGGGTTTGGGGTCAGGGGAGGGGGTGGACACAGGGTCTGGGGTCCGAAGAGGGGCTGGACACGGGGGTCAAGGGGAGGGGCTGGACAATGAGTCTGGGGTCAAGGGGAGGGGTGGATGCTGGGTCTGGGGGCAGGGGAGTGGTCGGACACAGGGTTTGGGGTCATGGATGTGGCCAGACACGGGGTCTGGGGTCCAGAGAGGGGTCAGGAGGAGCCGGACCGGCCCCACTGACCTCTGTGGGGTCCCAGTCCCGGCCGGATCAGCCCCAGGAATCCTCGGCCCTCGCTCGGGAACCTCGCGGCGACTCCGGCGTCACCTCCCCGGCCTGGAGGGGACAGCGGGGGACACCGTGGGACACCGGGGACACCCACGGGACATCGGGGGGACACCGGGGACATGTGGGAATTCCAGAGCAGGGGGGATCGGGAAGGGTGGGGCAGCGTGGGGATGTCACCTGTCCCTTGTCACCTGCGCCACCTGAACCCCGTCTCGATCAGTTCCTGGTGTTTTGAGGGGATTTCACTGTTTTTAGGGAATTCTGGGGTTTTTTTTTTTTGTCCTTTCCCTGCCCCAAAACCACCCCAAAAACTGGGAGGGGACCCCTGGGAGGACAGCACGGAGGGTCCTGGTGACCTCAGGGGTGGCCGCGAGCCACCAGCGTGTCCCTGCTGCAGAGAAGGTGACAGTGGCGGGGGTGGGGGGGTGACAGCGCCGGGATTGTCACACCCCGGGGACGAGCAGGGACCTCCCGACCGTCCCCAGCGGGGCGGTGGCACCGGGGGGGCTCCGGATGGGGGGGGGCGCTGCCCGGTGCCACCTTGGGGTGTCCCCCCCCGCCCCGGGGGTGTCCCCAAGGGGGACAATTCGGGCTCGGAAGCCTCTGGAAGGCTCCGCGCGGTGGCGGCCAAACTGGTTGGTGACTCAGAGCGGGGCGGGGGGAACCGGGGGGGGACCAGGGGGGGGGACCGGGGGTGACTCAGAGCGGCCCCGAGCGCTGGGAGCGGCCCGGCCCAAAAATGAGCCAAAACCCGCCTTTTCCACCATTTTTCCACGATTTTCCCTCTTCTCCCGCGGCTCGGGGGGGTGACACGAGGGCCCACCCCCCCTTGGCGACACAGGGGCCACCTTCGCGTGTCCCTGCGGCAATGCCACCCCCCCCCGCCACAACGTCCGCGCTATTTTTGGGGTGAAAACCACGTGCGGCCCCTTCCCGGTATTTTTAGTGTCCCTCCCCCCGCCCCCAAAAAGCCGCAGAGGGATGAGATGTCACCCGTGTCACCCACAGCCGTGTCACCCTGGCCGGTGTCACCCCGGTGTGTCCCTGCGCCACTCCCGCACCCCAAAAAGCCACGGCCACCAACCCAGGGGGCCGTGTGGGGACACTGGGGGGACACGGGGACAGTGGGGTGATGTTTGGGGACACGGGGACACTGATGAGACCCCCACCCTTGGATGCTGCTTTGGGGTCCCCCCAGAGTCCCCCCCCCGGGTGTTTGTGCCGAGCGCGGCGGCTTCGGGGCCACAAAGCGACAATTTGCTGAGGCCACCACATGTCCCTTAATCACCCGCAAACCGCCCCGCGCCAGCCTCGTGTCCGGTCACCGAGGGGGTGTCACCCCACGGGGCCGCCCCCGGGACACCCCCGGTGCCACCACCACAGAGTCACCCCCAGCACCTCCCTCCCCCTCCCCTCCGGTCACCGAGGACCCCACGATGTCACCCCCGCAGTGTCGTCCCCCCCCCCGTGGTGCCACCTCCAGGGTGTCACCCCCAGGACCCTCCTCATCCTCCTCTCTGCTCCCCGAGGGACCGCCTGGTGTCACCCCCGCAGTGGCACTGTCACAGCGCCACCTCCCAGGGACCCCCAGGACCCCCCTCATCCTCCCTCGTGCTCCCCGAGGGACCCCCTGGTGTCACCTCCTGGTGACGGCGACGGTGACGCAGGGCCCGGGATCCTCCCAGGAAACCCCGCCAAATCCCGGAAAACCATCCCCAAAAACCGGGGGGAAAATGGGAAAATGGGGGGGGGAAAAGTACAAAAAAAAAAAAAACGGGAAAAAATGGGAAGAAATGGGGGGAAATGGGAGAAAAAATAGAGGAAAAAACGGGGGGAAATGGGAAAAAACGGGAGGAAAATCGGAGAAAAAACAGAGGAAAAAACAGGGAAAAGTGAGAAAAAATGGGAGAAAAAGCCCCAGGATGAGGAGGACGAGGAGGAGGAGGAGCGGGCGGGGCCCGCGGCCGGTACCGGTCGGACCGGCTGGAGCGAGAGTCCCGCGGGCGGCGGGGACCGCGGGGATCCGGGAGGGTCCCGGACCGGTTCCACCGGGTCCTGCCCGGACGCTGCCCGCGGCCACACGCGGTGGCGCCGGGACACTCCGGCGGTGTCCCCAAACCCCGCCCCGGCCCCCTCCCCAAAACCCCCCCCGGGAACCCCCAGAAGCGCCGCGTGCGCCCGAAAATGCTCAGAGAGGGGCGCGCGCAGGAATCGCCCCCCAATAAAATTCGGGGGTCCCCAGGAGGCTCGGGGGTGGCCTCGCCCCCCAAAATGGGGTGGGGGTGTCCCCAAGGGGGGGGGACAGAGGGGGAAGTGGCGCCCGGGTGCGGCCGCGCCCCAAAACCGCAGCGGGCGCGCGGGGGGGCGGGGGGAACCCGCGCCTCCTCCCCCCCCTCGCCCCCTCCCCCCAAAATCCCTCCTTCCCCACCGACCCCTCGGGTTTTGGAGTTTTGGGGGATCAAGCGAACCCCAAAATTAACGCCCCCCCAAAAGCGCCGAGCTCTCCCCACCCCCGCGCTGATGAGCGTTAATTAACGAACCCTCATTAACCGAGCGCCCACGCGCGGCCGCGCCCTCGCGGGATCCCGGGGATCCCCCCCACCCCAAAAACGGCCCCGGGACCCCCCTTTGGGGGGCCCCGCGGCCCGGGGGGGGGGGGGGCGGGGGGGGGGGCCCGGGGGGGGGGGGGGGGGAATCGCCGCGGCCCCGCCCCCAACGGGGACTCCCCGGGCGCGGCCGGAGGGGGGGGGAAGGGGGGGCCACGCCCTGAGCGCGGCCGGGACCTCCCGGGACCCCCGGGGCACGCGCGGGACCCCCCGGGGCTGTCCCGTGCAGCTCGGGAGACCCCCGGGACGCTCCCCCCGGGATCCCAGCCCCCCCCCCCGGGCGATCACGGGACACGCGTGGGCCCCCCCACCCCCCCGATTCTGTCCCGTGGAGTTCGCGGCGCTCACGGAGCCCCCCCGGGACACCCCCGGCAGCACCGGAGCCCCCCGAGACAAACGAACCTCGCCAAGCCCCCGGCGGCACCGGAGCCCCCCGAGACGGTCACGGGACTCCCCCCTGCACCCCCACGGCAGTCCCGGGACCGCCGGAATCCC
>NW_024581025.1:22372-23575 GCF_017639235.1 Corvus kubaryi
CCCCCCCACCTCTTGGGCAGGTGGGCGAAGGGGTCCTTGGCCTTGGGCTCGGCTGCCAGGACCTGCTCGCACTCGTCCAGGTCCTCGTCCGGCTCCGGCCGCTTCTCCTCCTTCTTGGGGGGCTTCTCCTTCTTGGGGGCCTCCTTCTCCTTCTTGGGGGTCTCCTTCTCCTTCCGGGCCTGGCTCTCCGCAAATTTCTTGGCTGTCCCACCCCAAAAATCAGCTTAATTTGGGGTTTTTTTCATCCAAAAAAACCCCCTTAAAATTCCCCTAAAATTTGCTTTTTCTGCCCTTTTTTAAGTCCAAAAAAAGCCTTTTAAATCCCGTTTTTTTCCTTTAAAATGACCCTGAAATTTCCCTTTTTCCACCCTTTCAAATCCCTAGAAAAACACTTTAAATCCCCCACAAAAACCCTAAAACTGTTGTTGTTTTTTTTTTTCTTCTCAAAAAAACCCTGAAGTCCCTCTTTTTTCCTCTTTAAATTATCCCTGGAGCAGACACAAGATCCCAGGAAGGTCCCCAGGTGTCCCTGTCCCCCCCTGGTGTCCCCTCACCGTCGAACTGGGCCATCCTCTGGCACAGCTGGACCTCTCCCAGGACAGCCTTGAACTGGGGCTGGTTCAGGCAGGTCAGGAACCAGCGGTTCACGTTCCCGAAGGGACCCCGGAACGCGGGGTCAAGGACCTGGAAAGGGACAGTGACAACCCTAAATCCCTCTGGGACACCCCCAAGCGCAGCTGGGACAGTCCAAATACCCCTGGGAGCCTAAAAACCCCACTGGAACGCTGGATCCAGCGCCTGGAAAGGGACAGCGACGCCCCCCGGAGCCCCTAAATGACCCCAAGTCCCCCCAGAACCCCATAAACGACCCCAAAACCCCGCAAGTGGCCCCGTACCTGCTTGTAGAGCCAGAGCAGGGCGCACACCAGGCTGATGTCGGCCAGGCTGACCCTCTCCCCCACCAGGAAGGTTCTGGTCTTCAGGTGCCCGTCCAGGACCCCCAGGACCCTCCTGACCTCCTCCTTCGCCACCTCGGTCGCCTGGGGGGCACCAAAAATTGGGGAAGGGGCTCCAAAATTAGGGAGGGGACCCCAAAACCACCCCTACCCCCCTTAGAAACCCCACACCCCCTGAAATCTCCCTCAGGACCGGCCAAAAAAAGCCCCAAACCCCACCCAAATCATACCCCAGGACCCCCCCCCC
>NW_024581025.1:23675-27539 GCF_017639235.1 Corvus kubaryi
AAAAAAAAAAAAAAAAAAAAAGGTTTTGGGGTCCCCTCCAAAACAACCACTAAAAATCTCAAAAAAAATTCCAAAAAAAAAAAACAAACCCCCCCCCCCCCCAAACCCCCTAACCCCCCCCTCGAGTCCCCCCAGACCTGTTTGTTGTAGTGCAGGATGCCCAGCGTGGGGAACACCCAGGTGCTGGCCGGGGGCACCACGTCGCTGTCGGCGAAGTTCACCCACTGCAGCACCGCGGCCGCCGCCTCGGGGGTGCTGCCCCGCAGCTCCTCCGTGCTCACTGCGGGCAAAGGGGAACTCATCAGCCACGAGGGCTAATTAACCGCGTGGCACAAAGCTCATTAAGGGGTCAGTGAAGCCAGGGACCCCTCCTGACCGTAGTAGGCGATGGCGTTGCTCTCGAAGACGCAGAAGCCGTCGTCCCCCTCGAACGCTGGAACCTGGGACCGGGGGATTTGGGGTGAAAACCCCAAATTCCCACCACCCCAAATTCCCCAAAACCCACACCCCAAATCCCCAAAAAACCCCAAATCCCCCCAAAAACACCAACCCTCCTCAAATCCCCCCAAAACACCAACCCCTCCCACCCCAAATTCCCCAAAACCCCACCACCCCAAATCCCCCCAAAACCACCAATCCTCTTCCAATCCCCCCAAAACCCCAACCCCTCCCACTCCAAATCCCCCAAAACCCCACCCCAAATCCCCCCCAAAACTCAACCCCAAGTTCCCCCAAAACTCCAAAACCCAAAACCAACCCAACTCACCGCCAAAACCCCAAATTCCCCAAAAAGCGCAACCCCAAATCCGCCCAAAACCTCAAACCTTCAATTCCCTAAATTCCCCCAAAAAACCCAAATCCCCCTAAACTCCACCTGAAACTGCCCAATTTTTGGCGTGCAGGGCTGGAACCCAAAACTCCCAAACCCCAAATTTTTGGGGTTGAGGCCCCACCTTGCCCACGGGGAACTTCTGCAGGAACTGTGGGGTCCGGTTGGTGTGGCCGAAGTGGAAATGGGGCGGCCCCGAGAGCACCCGGAGCCGAGCGCCCGAGTACTGGGCAGCGATGAGGGCCTTGAACGCCCGCCAGTTCTCGGGGTACGTGTACAGGGTCTGCGGGAAACGGGGTCACGGCTGTCCCCAGGGGTCCCCAAAGCTGGGGGACACCGGGGTGGCACAGGACGCCCCGAAAAGGGGACTCAGAGCTGGGTCCTGCAGCGCTGGGCAGGGACTGGGGCCTTGAAAAGCCCCCAGTCTTTGGGGCGGGTGGGCAGGATCTGGGGGAAATTTGGGTCAGGGGATCCCCAAAATGTCCCCAAGGGTGCGGGGAAAACGGGGGTGACAGGGGCTGACCAAGGGTCCCGATCAGGGGCACTCAAAGCTGGGTCCTGCAGTGATGAGAGCCTTGAAACCCCCCAGTTTTGGGGGTCTGGGGGGACATTGGGGGGTCACAGCTGTCCCCGAGTGTCCCCAAGGGTGTGGCACAACCCCACACGAGGCGAGGGGACACCCCCAGGCCCCCCCCCCCCCCCCGGGGCCCCCCCCCCCCCCCGCCCCCGCCGCCCCCCCCAGGGCCCCCCCCCCTCCCTTCTCGCCGCCATCCGCGCCCCCCGGAGCATCCCCGCGGCTCCAAACCCGCCCGGGCCGCATCCTCCGAGCCGTGCAGGTGCCCCGGTGGCGGCGGGAAGGCGCCGGGGCGGCGGGGGGCAGCGGATGGCGGCGGATGGCGGCGGCGGCCGCACTCACCCCGGACACCGCCATCTTGGAGAGCGCGGAGAGAAGGCCGGCGCGGCGGCCGCAAAGCGCGGAGGTGGGGGAGAGAGCGCGACAGTGGCGCGCGGCGCCGCAAAGCACCGACAAGGGGGGTTGCCGTGGAAACCGGGGAGGGGGGATTTAAAAGGGCGATGCCACCTTAAAGCGGCAATAAAAGTGTGGGGCTCCCATTAACATAAGGACCCCCCTCAATTCCAGGACCCCCCCCAAAAATAAGAGGAAAAAGTGGAAAGTGGGAGAAAAAAGGCTTT
The DNA here is from genome assembly GCF_017639235.1 of Corvus kubaryi. Taxonomy (NCBI): domain Eukaryota; kingdom Metazoa; phylum Chordata; class Aves; order Passeriformes; family Corvidae; genus Corvus; species Corvus kubaryi. Next base: position 25,699 of record NW_024581025.1, read on the forward strand.
TATTGGGAATATGGCGGAGAAAGGCAGAGCCCCCCCAGCTCTGGCAGTGGCCCCACCACCCGAACCCCCAAAATTGGGGAGGAGGAACATAAAATTTGGGGAGGGGCAACACGAAATTGGGGGGGGGCACAATTGGGGAGGGGTCCCGGCTGCTCCTTGTGCTCAGCTGACGAGGCCTGGGGGGAGAAGGAGAAGGGATGAGAGGGGCAGGACCCCCAAATCACCCCCCCCTCCCAAATTTTAGGGTCCCCCCCACCCCTAAACCCCCCCAAAACTCACCCAGGTAATCGTCCATCAAGGAGCCGATGGCGAACTGGGGAGGAGGGAAGGGGGAGGGTCAGCACAGGGAGGGGGAGAGGCTCACCTGGACCCCCCACCAGAACTGGGGACCCCCCCAAAATTGGGGATTCCCCCCAAAAATTGGGGATTTCCCTCCCAAATTTTGGGATTTCCCATCCCAGGATGGAGACAGGACCCCCCGAATTTTGGGATTTTCCCCCCAAATTCAGGGTTGCCTCACTGGATTTGAGGATTCCTCCCCAAGTTTAGCAATTGCCCCAAATTCAGGAATTCCCCCTCCCAAAATGGACACAGAACCCCCCAAATGTCAGGAATTCCCCCCAAATTCCGGGAGCTCCCCCCCTCCCCCACTGACGATGTCGTTCTTGTCCACTCGGGTCCCCACGATCTTGAGCCGGATTTCATCGTCCTGCTGGATCACGACGTGGTGGGGGGGGGGGGGGGGCCGCCGGGGGGGGGCCCGGGGGCCCCCCCCGGGGGGGGGAGGGGGCCTTGGGGACATTTGGGGACCCCCCAGAACTCCCCCGGACTCACCTCGTCCACGGTTTTGTAGCAGGGGGGGTTGGAGTTGGGGTCGAATTCCATCTCGGAGGGGATGGACTGGGGGGGACAGGGGGGGTCAGGGAGGTCCCCAAAGGGGTTTTGGGGGGGGAAAAGGGGCCCCAGTGGTTGGGGGGGGGGCCCCGAGGGGGGATCTGGGGGGAGATTGGGGGTCCCCAAGGGAAATTTGTGGGAAAGGGGGGGAAATGGGGGGAATTCGGGGGTCAGGGAGAGCCCCAGGGGGGATTTTGGTGTCCCCACCCCCCCAGTGACCCTTTCTGGGGTGTCCCCACCCTCCCAGTGACACTTTTTGGGATGTCCCCACCCCCCCAATGTCCCTTTTAGGGGTTCCCCTCCCCTCTGGTGGCGCTTTTGGGGTGTCCCCGCTCACGTGGCGCGAGATGAAGCAGGACATGGGCCCGATCTCCGTGAACAGCCCGACCTGGGGGGACACAAAACGACAGAAACGGGGGAGTCAGGGCCTTGCAGACCCTCGGGACCCCCTCAGGACCCCATGGGACCCCCAGAAGTGTCACCTTGATGACCTGGGAGACCCCGGAACCCCTCCAAGACCCCCTAAATTCTCACTTTGGGGAGCTGGGTGACCCCGAGACCCCCTCAGGGCCCCAGGGGACCTCCCAAACTGCCCCTCTGAGCACCCAGGTGACCTCAGGACCCCCGAAACGGGTCACCTTGTTGACCTGGGTGACCACTGCGTCCACCACCTCGCCCTTGAAGGGCCGGAAGACGATGGCCTTGTAGCGCACGGGGTAGAGCACGAAGCCCCGGCCGGGCTGGATCACCCCGGCGCCGATGTTGTCGATGGTGGTGACGGCGATGACGAAGCCGTACCTGGGGGGGACACACAGGACGCTCAGAGAGGGGGTCTGGGGAGGGTTTGGGGGGTTTAGGGGAGGTTTGGGGTGACCTGGAGGCGTCTCGGGGAGGTTTGGGGGGCTCCTGGGGGTGTTTTGGAGGGTTTGGGGTGATCTGGAGGTGTC
>NW_024581025.1:27549-39228 GCF_017639235.1 Corvus kubaryi
GGGCTCCTGGGGGTGTTTTGGAGGGTTTGGGGTGATCTGGAGGTGTCCCGGGGCTTTGGGATGGGTTGGGGGTGCCTCAGGGAGGGCTTTAGGGGGTCCCGGGGTTGTTTTGGGGGATCTTGGGGCGTTCCCGGTCCCCCCCGCTCACTTCCCGGTGCAGGTCCCCTCCACCTCGGTGAAGAGTTTCTGTTTGACGGTGTTGAGCAGGTTGGGCCCGAAGTAGCGCGGGTGCAGCAGGATCTCGTGCTCCAGGGAGATCTGGGGGGACACCGGGAGTTACCGGGACCCCACCGGGACCACCCCAACCCACGCTGGGATCCCCATCAGGGCACCGGGACCACCCCGCACCGCCGGTAGGACACCGGGCCCCCACACCGGGGACCCTCGGGACCCCCCCGAGGGGACAGCGGGACTCCGCCCCGGTCTGGCACGTGACCCCCGGTGAGACACGTGACCCTCCGGTGCCGCTCACGTGGTAAAACATCCTCCCGCCGCCACCGGCGCTTCCGCGGCTGCTTCCGCTTCCGCCGGAACTGACGCGTTCCCGCCGCAGAGCACGGCTCTGATTGGTCGCCGAACGCGCAAGGCCCCGCCCACAAACCGGTCGTGCCGCCTCGGAAAGGGGCGCGGCTACGGCCGGAGAGAGGGCGCTGATTGGTCGGTTGGGAGCGATGGGCGGAGACAGGCGGGTGATTGACAGGGAGGGGACCAGGAGTTCCCCGGGACCTCCAAACACCCAGAGAGTCCCGGGACCCCCGAAAGCACCCCCGGGACCCCTCAAGCCGTCCCCCAAACCCCCTCCCAACCCACCCAGACACCCCCAACGACCGCTGGACACTTCCAGACTCTCCTGAGATCCCCCAAAACACCCCCAGGACCCCCCAAACCCTCACCCAAAACCCCTAAATCCCCATCCCAACCCATCTAGATCCTCCCAGCATCCCCCAAGCAGCCCCCATCACCGTCCCCAGCAACTCCAGGACGCCCTGGACACCCCTAAGACCCTCCCAGGCCACCCACACTCCACACCTGCTCCTCCTTTCTGCTCTTTTTTATTACAAATCCGAATTTTCGTGCACACACCCGACCCCCTCCCCCCGCTTCCCCAACCCCAAACCCCCACTCTGGGGAGCCCCTCAGGGGTAGAACCTCCCCGCCAGCAGCCCCAGCCGGTGGATGTTCCTGTGCAGGACGCTGTGCAGCACGGCCAGGTGCTTCCCCACGTCCCCATCCCGCCCGAAGTCCCGGCGGAACACGCCCAGCTCGGGCTGGAAGGTGAATTTCTGGGGCAGGGGGCTGTTCTCCCGCAGGTAATCCCAGACGCTGAGCAGCAGCAGGTGCACCTCGAAGGGCGCCAGCTCCGGGAACAGCTCGTGCATGTTGCCCAGCACGGGGGGCAGCAGGGACCCCTCGGCCAGCAGCGCCACCAGCGCGCACGACGCCCGCAGGTGCCACGGCGAGGCCACCGTGCTGCTGGCCCTGCAGGCGTCCCAGTGGGCCACCAGGCTGGCCAGCAGCCCCCGCAGCAGCACGGAGCAGTAGCAGAGGGCCGGGTGACCGCCGGCCACGAGGCGGAGCAGCGGGAAGAGCAGCGGGTGCTGGCGGAAGCGCCGCAGGATGCGCAGGTCCCGCTCCACGGTGGCCCGGGCCAGCTCCTCGGGCGGCCAGGCCAGCTCGGCTCCGGCCGCCTCCGGGCACACGGCCTCCACCAGCGCGGCCGCCACCGCTTTGGCCGCCTCGGCGCTGACCCCCAGCCCCGGCCTGGCCGCCCAGGAGCCGCGGCAACAGCGCAGGACGAGGCTCAGGAAGGTCTGGGTGTTGCGGCTCAGCTCCTCGGCCGCGCGCTGACCGGTGCCGGCCGCCGGCTTCAGCCCGCGGCCGATGACCCCGGCGTGGAACACTGACCACACGCCGCCCGAGGTGTTGAGGCCGGCCGTGAAGCGCTGGTTGGTGTCCAGCAGCGACACCGCGGGCGGCACCGGCGCGTCCTCGTGGCCGGGCGGCTCCGCGGTGCCCCCGAAGAGCTCGGCGTTGCGGCCGCGCAGGGCCCCCTCCACCAGCTGGGCCAGCACGGCCTTGGCGGCCGCGGGGGACACGGCGCTGAGCCGGGCCAGCAGCCGCACGCCGGGGGCCAGCGCGGCCGCGTCGCCGAGCCACAGCCCCGCGAAGAAGCGGCGCACGGCCGCCCGCACGGCCGGCAGGAGGTGGGCCGGGGGCAGCGCCCGGGGCAGCGGGCAGGCGGCCAGCAGGCGGCACGCGGCTTCGGCCACCTCCGGCCGCGGGTGCAGCAGCAGCTGGGCCAGATCCGGGAGGTGCCGCGCCAGCGCCGCGCCCAGCGCGGGGTCACCGCCGTCCCCGTCGCCCTCGCGGTGCTGCAGCAGCAGCGCCAGGTTGCGCAGGAGCTGCGCCAGCTGCGGCTCGGGCAGGCGGCCGGCGTGGATCTGCGCCACGGCCGCGGTGATGGCGGCGGGCAGCGGGTCCGGCAGGACGGCGCAGAGCCCGGCGTGCAGCTGCGGCGCCAGCGCCAGCTCCTCGGGCGTCCTGGCCAGCGCCAGCAGGAAGAAAAGCGCCTCGGCCGCGCCGTGGGGGGCCGAGTGGACGGCCAGCAGGGCCAGCAGCTGGTGCTGCCACAGGCAGCGCTTCCGCTCCAGCCGCAGCGTGTCCAGGCACAGCTCCCGCACGTGCGGCCGGAGAGCGTCCAGGAACGGCACCGGGCGCGCCGGACACTCGGCCAGGCTGGGAGAGCTCCGGCCGTGCACCAGTTTGTGCAGGTGCAGCAGCAGCAGCTGCAGCAGCCGCTCGCAGGCCTCGCGGACGCCCTCGTGCAGCGCCGGCCCCGGCGCCGTGATGACCGAGGCGGGCGCGGCCGTGGCCAGCAGGAAGCGCAGCGTCCGCAGCGCCCCGGCCGAGGTGTGGCACAGCAGGTGCACCACTACGCCCACCATGCCGTCCAGCTCGTCCCTGGGCATGGCCGAGAAGTGCTGGTGCAGCTGGTTCAGCACCGGCGGCTTCAGGGAGTCCACCAGCTCCGGGGACACGGTGGCCAGCAGCGTCGGGGACATCAGCGCCAGCTGCAGCAGGAAGGGCACGGTGGCCTTGTGGTGCTCGCGGGTGGAGCCCAGGCTCTCGTGGAACATCCGCAGCAGCTCCTGCTTGATGCTGCCCGCGTGGCGCGAGGCCAGGTGGCCCAGGATGCCCACCACAGACGCAATCTTGGGCACGCGCTTGTCGCCCGTGGCCGTCCCCGCGGCGTCGCCGCCGTGGGCGCAGAAATCCTTGAGGCCGCAGGACAGGACGCGGCTGATGATGGTGCCGGGGAAGGAGGAGCCCACGTGGGCCACCACCCAGTCAAAGTGCGGTGAGTGCTGCACCGACGTGTCCAGCAGCGCGTCCACGCAGGCGTCCGGACAGCTGCCCACCATGGCGGCCAGGCACTGGCTGTAGATGTCCAGCAGCGCCCTGGTGGCCGGACACGACATCCAGAGCTGCAGCAGCTCGTTCAGGCTGGCCGGGGGCGGCACCCCGGGCCTCCCGGCGTACTTGCTGCTCAGCTGCCCCATCAGCTCGCTGGCCCAGGCGGCCACGTTGGGCGCCCACGCCCGCGGGTTGGCGGCCACCAGCTCGGCCAGCGCTCGCCGCACCTCCTGCACCACCTCGGCGCCGGGGGAGGCTTTGGGGGCGGGGGACGGGGCGCTGCCCTCGCGCTGGAGCAGGTGGGAGCACACCTGGTCGTCGAAGAGGCCGCGCAGGTGCTGCAGGGCGGCGTGGCGGGCGGGGGGCAGGCAGCGCAGCAGGCGCAGGGCGCAGCGGGCGTGGGCGGGGGGCGACAGGGGCGTGCCCTGCACCGGGTCCAGCCCGCTCAGAAAGGCCTTGACCTCCTGCGACAGCTCCTGGGCGCTGGGGAGGGGGGAAAAGGGGGTTAAAAGGGGTGGGGGGCAGACGGGAACGCCCCCCGGGGTGACACCTGGGGACAGCGCCACCTCCTGGGCGTTGGGGAGGGGACAAATGGGGTTAAAACGGGGAAAAAAGGGAGTGAGGGGACCCCCAAACCCCCCCCCCCCCAGGGTGTGAGGGGCCGGGCCGGGGTCTCGGAGGGTCCCAGGGGGGTTGAGGGGCAGCGGCGGCGCCCGGGGGTCCCACACTGGGCTGGGGGGGGCGTCTCTAACCGGGGAGAACACCGGGAGGGGACGCCCGGCGGCCACTTAAGGGAACCGGGGGTCGCTGACGGGGCCGCTCCGAACCCTACGAGGGATCCCGGGGGTCTCTATGGGGGAGTCCAGCCCAGCTCCGGGGGTCCCGGGGATCGCCTCTCCCAACCCTGTGGAGGGGGTGTCCCCGAGCCAAGGGCCGGTCCCAGGCGCGGGGGGGCCCGGCGGTACCTGAGGGGGGGCCGGGGGGGGCTGGCGGCGCCCGGGGGGTCGCACAGGGCCGACATGGCGGCGGCGGCCGGGCCGGGCCGTGCGGCTGCGCATGCACCAAGAGCGCCCTGCCCCGGAAGCCCCCCCACCCCTGCGGCCGCGAACGATGGTTCCGCCCCTCCCTCCATCCCCACCCCGTGGTTTCACCGTTAAAGGTGTCCGCCGGGCGTGTCCCCTCCCCCAGGACAGACACGGGGACAGAGGAGAGCGAGTTTATTGCTGGGGACACTGGTGGGGGACTGGGGACAGCGCCTGGGGACACTGGTGACATGTCGGGGACACCGGGAACAGCGACGGGACAGTGGTGACGTGTTGGGGACACCGGGGAGGGACAGGTGACGCCAGCTGGATGAACTGGTGGCACCGGAGGGGTCATTCCGGTCCCGGTGCCACCTCCGCCATCTCCACGTCGCCGCCGCTGTCCCCTGTCCCCGTCCCGGTCTCCTTCTCCTTCTGCGGCCTCTTCGCTTCGGTCACGGCCGCCTCCAGCGCTGGGGACACACCGGGAGGGGGTCAAAGGCCAGGTACGACCCCCGGTGTCCCTCCCGGTCCCCTCCCCCCGGTGCTCACCCCTCTTGGCCGCCCCCCGCAGCCGCTTCAGCTCCTTCCGCCGCCGCTTCCCCCAGAGCGGGGCCGGCACCGACGAGACCGACCTGCACCGGAGAGCCCCCCGAGACCCCGCCTCAGTCACCGGCACCGGCGGCGACACCGAGGGGACACCGGGGGGGGAGCGCTCACCGCCGCTTCTGCCGCCGCCCCCGCGCCAGCTCCCGCCGCCTCTTGAAGAGCTTCTTGCGCAGCTCCTGCGGGGAAGAACGGGGATCACCGGGAGGACACCTGGACCGGGGATTACCGGAGCCCCCTCCCCAAACCCTAAGACCGCCCGGTGCCGGTTACCGGGACTCCCGCCACCCCCGGGCCTCTCCCTGCCACGGGGACCCTCCTCGAACTCCTCCTGGGCCCCCCAGGCCCCCCCAGGCGCCCCGGTCACCGTTCGGGGCCGGTTGATTTTGCCCCCGATCCCCATTGCGCCCCCACGTGTGCGCCGGGCACAACTTCCGGTTTGGCTTCACTTCCGGTCACTGAACCCCGCCTCTTGCGTCCCTCCTGTGAATATCATTGGTCCGTCCCCGCGCGGGGCGGCTTCTGATTGGCTGCTGTGGCGGAAGCCTCGCCCATATTATAAATTCAGTTAGGCCGCGCCCTTTTATTTTTAAAGGGCTTTTATTGGTTGGTGGGCGCGCGCTGCTGTCTCTGATTGGTCGAAAGCACAGCGGACCCGCCCACACGTGGGATATATAAAAGGGGGCGAGGCGCCATTCTTTCGTCTTTCGGCGTTCGGAGCGGTGGGTGCTGCTTTGGTCTTTGTGGGTGGGATCGGGACTAAAACGGGGCGGGAAACACAGGGACGATCCTCCCGTTCTTGGCGGGCCCTGGCGGCCCCGTGCCGGGGTCTGTGATGTGCGGAGGGAAAGCAGCGACCGGCGCGAAGTCTTCGGTGCCGGCGGTCGCGTCCGCCGGTCCCACCCTCACACGCCGGGACAAGGCCGTGGCGCGCCCCGGGAGCTCCGGAACGCACGGGGTCGCCTTTTAACCGCCGTTTTCTGCTCCGCAGGGTCCACTGAAGGACGGGGAACGTCGCGGGACTGCGCCGGCGGCAGACGGGCTGGTTTTGGACTTAAAATCGCTAATAAATCTCTCTGAACCACATTGATCTCGTGTCTTCTTTCGGTAGCAGCGCGTCCCGGGGCTGGGGTTCTCCGTCCCCTTCCCCGCGCAGGGGCCGCTCCGTGACCCCGTTCCCGGCAGTCGAGGGGGATCCGTCCCCCCGGTCCGCCCGTGAGGCTGGGATCCGCAGGTCCTCCCAGCCGCCGTCTCGATTATCCCCGCGGGCCAGAGCGGCCCCGGAAACAGCGAGGAGGGTTTCCGGTCCTCCAAGCCGCTGTCTCTATGATCACCGTGGCGGGGGGAGGAGGATTCCCGGTCCTCCCAGCATCCGTCTCTATGGTTTTCCCCGCGGGCCAGAGCGGCCCCGGAAAGGGCGGAGCGGCCGCGGCGGGACGGGGGCGATGGCAGTGGACCCGCGCTGGCCTGTGGCGCTCGTCCGCGGCGCCGTCCCGGTAGCGCTGGGGCTGCTGCTGTGGGTGGCGATGGCGGGGGGTGAGCAGGACCGGCAGCAGACACTGAAGGTACGGGGAGGGGGCGGTGGGGAAGCCTCGGGGCCGGGACCGGCCGTGATCTCCCCGTTTTCCCCGTTCGGCAGGTGCAGCCCGGGGCGAACTCCACGAGTTTATCGCAGCGGCGGCGCCACAATGAGCTGATCATGGCGGCGCTGCGCGAGGCGGCCGAGACCGACGACAACGTGGCGCAGCGTCGGGTGCCGTGGCGGAAGTGACGCCAACACCGGGAGACCACCGGGAGCCCCTCAGTCACCGTTTCCCGGTGACCGCCCCCCCCCCCCCCCCCCCGGAACCTTCCGCGCTTGGCGCGGTTGCACACGGAACTGTTATGCGCGGTTGCGCTCGCGCCCGGACTGTTATAAACCACGGACACTTCCGGCGCCTCTCCTGGTGCTGCCATGTCCCCGCCGGGCGCGGAGGCCGCACCGGGCGCGGTCTCGGTGCCGGGGCCCGGTTCGGCCTCGCCGCGCCCGCTGTTGAGCGGCTGCTGGAGCTGCCGCTTGCTGAGCGGCGCGGGGCTGCTGATGGCCGCCATCTGGATCTACCAAGGGCCGCGAAGCACCATGAGAAAGGGCGTCCCCCCCTCCATGGGCGCCCTCGCCCAGATCATCTTCGCCGCCGGTGAGGGAAGGGGGGGCGCGGGAATAACGGGGGGGGAATAACGGGGAGGGGGCGCGGGGGTCGCCATCAGGGAAGAATGTGGGGGTTTCCCATGGTAACGAGGTGGAGAGAGAATGGGGGGCGGGGTCTGGGGTTGGGGAGGGACGGGATTCGGGGTTGCCATGGCAACGAGGGGGTCCGGACCTTCAGGGGATGGGGAGGGGGCTCAGGGTCGGGGTGCGGGGTGGGGAAGGGCCCCCAGGTGACCGCCAGGTCTCCCCCCGCAGGTGTGGGGGCCTGGGGCATCATCATCCTCGCCGACCCCATGGGAAAGCAGCGCCGGAGGGAGCCCTAAGGGGGGGCCGCGCCCCAATAAAGCTGCTCGGAGCCCCCCAGTTGTGGTTTTGGGGAGGAGGACACAGGACAGGACAAAGGGAGGGGGCACAGCTCGGGTTTATTTGGGTTTGGGGGAGGTTTGGGGGTGTCTCCCCCTCAGCTCCCTTCTTTCTTGGCCACGATGACGACGGCAGAGGGGACCAGACCTAGAAGGGAGGGAGGACACACGTTGGGACTCCCAAAAAGATCCCCTAAAGTCCTGAAATTACCCTAAAACCCCACAGACGTTCCCCCCTGGAAGCCCTGAATCACCCCAAACCTGCTCAGGACCCGCCCAGATTTTCTGGGAATCCCTCAAATAGTGACACCCCTCCAAAAGACCCCTTCTGACCCCCCAAACTCCCTCTGAACCCAAACTCCCCAAACCCTCTTTCATCCTCTGAGGAGCCTTTTCAACCCCAACCTTCCCCTAAATCTACCAAGGCCTCCCGAATGCCCTGAAGCCCCCCCAAACCCGCTCAGCACCCCGCAGCTGCCTCACCCAGCTCCTGCAGGGGTTTCTCCATGTCCTCCTCGGTGAAGAGGCGCCGGGGAAAGGCCGTGCGGAGGCTGAAAGGCTCCGGGGGGCTCCGGGGCTCCCCGTTCCCGCCGCTCCCAGTGCTCCCAGTGCCCGCCGTGTCCCGGTGCAGCTCCACAAAGAGCCGCACGGCCGCCAGCGGCTCCCGCGCCCGAAAGCTCTGGGTCAGCGCCCGTCCGTCCGGCAGCCGGACCTTGGCAAGGGGCGGGGGAAGGTCAGGATCCCTCAGGATCCCCTCGGGACCGCCCGGAATCCCGGGGGATCCCCACAATCCGTACCTGGATCCGGCACTGGTCGTATTCCCGCGGCGCCGGCGGCTCCTGGGGGGTCACCGGGGGCGGCTCTGGGGTGACAGGGGCAAACTGGGGGAGGGAGGGGAATCTGTTGGATGCCGGTGGGGCTGGATCCCATTGGATCCTTCTGGGATCCCCAAAACCCCGTTGGGATCCCCCCCAGTCTTTTGGAATCTCCTTTGGGATCCCTCTCACCCTTTGCGCTCGCTCCGCCTTGTCCCGCTCAATCTTCTCCCGCACTCTCTGCCTGGGGGAACAGGGGAGAATCCCAACATTTTGGGCACGTTCCCCAAAAGTTTGGGGGTCCCCATATTTTAGAGGGTCCCCGGTCCTCTGGGTGGGGGAGTTGGGGAAACCCCCCGAGCTTTGAGGGCTTGGTGATCGTCCTCAAAGGTTTAAGGGTGGGAGTTTGTGGGGGTCCCCAAAATTTGAGGGGGTCCTGAGGGGTTTTTGGGCCCCCCAAAACCTCCTCGGGTCCCGCCAGGATTCATGAGGGCACCTCCCGCGGCTTTGGCGCCCCCTGGCGGCTCGGAGGACTCAGTCCCTCCCGCGGTTTTTAATGGGAAAAGTCCCGAGGGAAAACTTTGGGATTTCGCGAGAATTTTGGGGTTTTTTTCCAACAGATTTTGTGGCCGTCCCCTCACCGAGCCGCGCGCTCTTCGGCCCTGTCCCGCCGCCGCTCCTCGGCCGCCCGGCGCCGCTCCTCGTCCCGGCGCCATTCCCGGAGCTTCGCCAGCTCCTGCCCCCGGCGCCGCCGCTCCCGCTCCTGCCCCGCCTCCGTCAGGAGCCTGGGGGGCCCCAAAACTCAGGGGTACCCCCCTGAACCGCCCCGATCCCCAAAACCCCGGGGGGAATCCCCCAGACCTCCCCTGAACCCCAAAATCCTGGGAAACCCCCCCCCCCGAGCCCCCAAATTTCCCTCTTAATATCCCAAATTTCCCCCCTTGAACCTCTACATTTCCCTCTTAATGCCCCTAAATCCCCCCTTGAACCCCCAATTCCCCCCCGAGCCCGTAGAATTCCCCCCTTAGATCTCAAAAATTTCCCCTTGAACCCCCCAAATTCCCCCCGAACCCCCAAATTTTCCTCCCGAACCTTCAGATTCTCCCTTTGAACCCCCAAATTTATCCCCCGAGCTCCCAAATTCCCCCCCCAGTCCCCCCCAAAATTCACTTCTGGGTCTCGTCCTCCTCCGCCGGCGGCTGCCGGGGCGCCCCCAAGATTGAGGGGAGCCCCCCTAAATCCGGGGGGATTTCGGGGTCCGAGTCCGAGTCGGGGTCGTCCTCGTGAGCCACCAGCCTTGGGGGGAGGGGGGACACGGGGCTCAGGGGGGTCCCCAGAAATTGGGGGGAGGATTTGGGGGGTCCCGGGGGGGATTTTGGGGGTCCCCGCCCTCACCAGTCCATGGCCGGTTCCACTCCGCGGTTCCCGGTCAGCGCCAGCGCCTTCGCCCTGCGGGACCGGGGGAGTCACCGGGGCCCCCCAAAACCCCGGGCCCCCCAATATCCCCAGGGCCCCATTCCCGGCCCCTCTCCCGTTACCGGAGCTACCGGGCACCCCCCGGGCAAGATGAGAACCCCTCCCCCGGTGCCCCCCAGGTGTCCGCGGTTGTCCCCGCGGTGTCCCCGCTCTCACGCGCGCCGGGCACCGAAGCCCATTTCCAGCAGCGTCTCCAAGGCCTGGCCGGGCCCGGCCCCGCTGCCCGCCGCCATCATGGCGGCGCCGGGCGTCGTGTCACGTGGTTGTATCACGTGGTCTCGGCGGCGGCGATGGCGGCCGAGAGGGGACAAAACACGGCGCGAGTGCGCCGGGCGTGAGCGAGTCCCGGCACGACCCCAAAAATTGCCCTAAAGTGACTCCAAAACCCAACCAAAACACCCAAAAAAGCCCACAAAATTCTTGAACTGAGCCCAGATGTTCCTTGGGCTGACTGGGTGGGGGGGGTTTGGGGTGGGTTGGAGGATCTGGAGGGGTCCTGGGAGGGTCTGGGGGAGATTTGAGGGGCCCCAAGAGTCTCCCACCCCCCAATTCCCCTCCCCCCGTAAAAAAAAAAACAAGACCAAGCTCTTTTTGGGGGTTGGGGGTGAGAGTCAAAGCCTTTATTGGTGTCCCCCAAAATTTGGGGAGGTTCAGGAGCTGGAGCAGACATGGCGCTGGCGGGGGGAGGGGCTGTCCGGAAGGTGGGGGTGGGGTGTGGGGGTGACCCCCTCTTCCTCCTGCTCCTCTTCCTCCTCCTCTTCCTCCTCCTCCTCCTTGGGGGCGGCGTTGGCAGCGCTGAGCAGGGGTGGGCCTGGGGGAGAGGGGCTGTCAGCACCCCCAGCACCAAATTTGGGCCCCTTCCCCACCCCAAACCTCCCCCACCCCCAGACAGAATTTTGGGGTGCTGCCCCTCCCCCACCTTCGCTCGGCTCCGAGGCTCCCACGACTTCGGGTTCCTCTGAATTTTGGGGAGAGGCTGAAAGATCTGGGGGTAGGGGAGGGGAAAAATCACCTTGAACCCTTCCAAAATCCACCCAAAAATCTCCCCAAAATCCTCCCAAAATCTCCTCGAAGTCCCCCCAAATTTCCCCAAAATCCTTCCAGAATCTTCCCAAAAATCTCCATAAAATCTGCCCTCAAAATCTCCTCAAAATCCCCAAATTCCCCCCAAATCCAAAAACTCTTCAAAATCTCCCCTAAAACCTCCCCAAAACCCTCACCAAATCTTCCCAAAACCCCCAAAAATCTCCTTAAAATCCTCTCCAAAATCTCAAGACCCCCCCCCGGGGGTCCCCAAGATCTCCCCGAGAAATCCCCCCAAAAATCCTCCCAAATTCCCCCCCAGCCCCTCCCCCGCCCCTCTCACCTGTCCCCTCCCCCTCCCCGGGGGCTCCTCCCTCGCTCCGCGCGTCCTGTGGGGGTGGGGGAGGGGCACAGGTGAGCTCAGGTGGGGGGCGGGACCCCCCAGCGCCCCTCCCCCCGCCCGGGCTCACCTGCGGGGGGGGGGGCGGGGCCGGGGGGTGCCCCTCCCCCACTGCAGGTACCCCCCGAGGGTCAGCAGCGCCAGCAGCGTCCAGTTCCCGGCCACGCCCAGCACGGCCGAGGTCAGCGGGAAGTGGTAGAGCAGGTACCTGGCATGGGGGGGGACAGGTGGGACACTGGGGACACTGGGGGACACTGGGGACAGGGACAGGTGGGACAGGGACGGGTGTGACAGGTGTGAAAGGGACAGGTGTGTGTGACACCGGGGACAGGGACAGGTGTGACAGGGACAGGTGTGTGTGACACTGGGGACA
>NW_024581025.1:39238-42355 GCF_017639235.1 Corvus kubaryi
ACACCAGAGACAGGGACAGGTGTGAAAGGGACAGGTGTGTGTGACACCGGGGACAGGGACAGGTGTGAAAGGGACAGGTGTGTGTGACACCGGGGACAGGTGTGTGTGACACTGGGGACAGGGACAGGTGGGACAGGGACGGGTGTGACAGGTGTGAAAGGGACAGGTGTGTGTGACACCGGGGACAGGTGGGACACCGGGGATAGGGACAGGTGTGACAGGGACAGGTGTGTGGGACACCGGAGACAGGTGGGACACCGGGGACAGGGAGCACAGGGACAGGTGTGTGTGACACCGGGGACACGGGGGGACAGGGACAGCGACAGGTGTGACACCAGGGACAGGGAGCACAGGGACAGGTGGGACAGGGACAGGTTTGTGTGACACTGGGGACACGGGGGACACGGGGGACACCGGGGACAGGGACAGGTGTGACAGGGACAGGGGGCACAGGGACAGGTTTGTGTGACACCGGGGACAGGTGTGACAGGTGTGACACCGGGGACAGGGAGCACAAAGACAGGTGGGACAGGTGTGACAGGGACAGGTGGGACAGGTGTGACAGGGATAGGTGTGACAGGGATAGGTGTGACAGGTGTGACACCGGGGACAGGGGGCACAGGGACAGGTGTGACAGGGACAGGTGGGACAGGTGTGACAGGTGTGACAGGGACAGGTGGGACAGGTGTGACACCGGGGACACAGGGACAGGTGTGACAGGGACAGGTGGGACAGGTGTGACACCGGGCGCACAGGGACAGGTGTGTGTGACACACACAGGGCAGGGGCTGGGCCTGAGCTGTGGGGTTTGGGGTCCCGCTGGGGGGTCAGGACCCCTGGGGACCCCTCCCCACCCACCTGAGCCCGCTGAAGTGCGCGTGCACCCTGAGCCGCGCCCCGTAGAGCTGCACCCGCCGGCTCCGGATCTCCACGAACGCCCCCACGGTCGGGGTGTACTGGGGAGGGGGCACCAGGGCCTCAGAGACCCTGGGACCCCCCCCAACATACGCTGGGACCTGCCAAAACACCCCAAAACCCCCCTTCAAAATACCCCAGGACCCCCCAGACCCTGCTGGGACACCCCAAAACCCTCTGGGAACCCCCAAAGCCCCTCCTGGGACCCCCTGGGATCCCTCCAGAAGCCCCCAGGCCCCTCTAAGACCCCCCAAACCCCACTGGTACCCCCCCCAAACCCCCATGGGACCTCCTAAAACCCCCCTGGGACCCCCAAGCCCCCTTTGGGGCCCCCCAGACCCACGGGGTCCTCGCGGTAGCGCCCCATCAGCTCCAGCTCCAGGGTCTGGCTCTGCTCGGCGAAGCCGCTGAGGAAGAGGCCGGCGAAGGCCGCGGTGTGCAGGGCCCGGAGCAGCCGCGAGCGGTAGTGCAGCATGGCCTGGGGGGAGAGGGGCAAACGGGGCTAAATTCCCCCAAATCCACCCCAAATCCACAGAATTCCCCGAAATCCCAACCCAGAAACCTCAAATCCAATTCCAGAGGCTTCAAGTTCTACCCTGGAGCTCTCAAACCCCCCCAAATCCACCCGAGAGCTTAAATCCCACCCCAAATCTCCCTAAAGTCTACCCCAGACCCTTCAAATTCCACCCCAAATCCCACCCCAGACCCCAAACCCCACTGAACCCCCCCCCCCCACGAAAATCCCATTCCAGACACCTCGAATCCACCCCAAATCTCCCCCAAATCCCACCCTGGAGCCTGCCCAGCCCCACAGGGTCCCCCCAGCCCCACTGGCAGCCCCGCAGGTCCCCGTGGGGCCGCACCGAGCGCGCGGCCGTGGCCAAGGGGCGGCCGCCGGCCCCGTAGCAGGTGAGGGTCACCATGAACATGCCGAGCTCGCGGTTCACCGGCGACTCCGGCAGCTCCAGCTCCAGCGAGATCCGGTAGAGCTGCCCGTAGAGCAGCACCTGGGGGCAGCCCCACAGCTCCGGAACCCCCCCAAACCCCCCCCCCCAACATTTCCCCTTTTTCTTTAGGGTAGTTTGGCATCCCCCAACCCCAAATTCCTCGTATTTTCAGGGTATTTCGGTTCCAAAATCCCCAATTTTTTTTAAGGGTGTTTTTAGGACTCCTCCGGCCCCGAATTCCCCGAAATTTTGGGGATATTTTGGCACTGAATCCCCCCCATATTTTAAGGATATTTTTAGGATGTTATGGCCCCGAATTCCCCAATTTTTTTAGGGTATTTTTGGGTCCACCCAGCCCCAAATTGCCCAAATTTTTGGGATATTTTAGCCCCACATTCCCCCATTTTTTAGGATATTTTCAGGACATTTTGGCCCCACCTCCCTCCCCCATCTTTAGGATATTTTTAAGCACCCCCAGCCCCAAATCCCCCCCCAGATTTTGGGACATTCAGGCACCTTCTCGCGGTGCTCCCCCAGCAGGGACACATTGGCCGAGGGGAAGGAGCAGAGCTCGGGGCCGGGGCTGTCACAGTCCGACCTGGGGGGGCCAAAAAAGGGGTCAGGGCTGGGGAATCAGGGTCCAAACCCCCAAATACCCCAATCCCCCACCCCCTAAAACCCCCAAACCCCCCTGGCCCAGGTGTGCTCAGGAAACCCAATGGGAATTTTTTCACCATTTTTTTTAGGGGATTATTTTAGGGTCACTCATCCCCCCCTCACCCCAAACTCTCCCCAAACCTCCCCAAAACCCCCCCGGCCACACCTGGACACACCTGAACCAGGTGCTCAGGGCACCCTACAGGACATTGGTTTAGGATTTCCTTTTTAGGTTCCCACATCCCCCAAACCCCCCCTGAACTCCCAAACTCCCCAGGACCCCCCCCAACCCCTGGGAGCCCCCCAGAACCACCCCAAAAGCCCCACCCGGGCACACCTGGACACACCTGGACCCCCCCAGCCCCACCCGAACCCGGTCCCCAGTGCAAATCACGGCCATAGAAGGGGGAGGGTCCCCATGCCCCGAGCCCCCCGAGCCCCCCGCCCACCTGAAGGCCAGGTGCAGCGGTCGCAGCACGGCGGCCGCGGGCAGGTAGGCCCAGTAGAAGGAGCCGTAGAGGAAGAGCGAGGCCCAGAGCAGGAGCAGCGCCAGGCTCAGCCCCAGCCCCCCCCCGCAGCAGCGCCCGCCGCGCCCCCC
>NW_024581025.1:42455-42741 GCF_017639235.1 Corvus kubaryi
CCCCCCCGGAGCCATCCCGGAGCGGGGGAGGGGAGGGACGGGGGGGGAACCCCATGGGAGGAGCTGCGGAAGAAGGGGAGAGGTTACGGGGGGAGGGGAGAACCCCAGCCACACCCCCCCCTCCCCTCCCCCCCAGAGCAGCCCCAAATTTGGGGGGGGGGGAGGGGAGCCCAAAATTTATGGGATAACTCCAAATCTGGGGGGCAGCACCAAAATCCAACTCCAACCTCGAAATCTATGGGGAGCTCCTGAAATCGATGGGGCAACCCCAAAAATATCCCCCTCC
>NW_024581025.1:62741-64093 GCF_017639235.1 Corvus kubaryi
GCTCGGATTTTCTGATTGGTTCGGATCGCGCTGTTCTGCCCAGCGACGGCGAAAAGCCGCGCTGCCATTGGTTGGGAGGGCCAAGGGGGGGCTCGCCTCACTCGCGGTTTCCCGCCCGCCGCGCCGCCGCCATTTTGTTTCGGTGGCTGAGGGGGGAGAGCGCGGAGCCGCTGGTGGGAAAGGAAGGAAAAACGGGTAAAAAAAGGTGTAAAATATAGAAAATAAATAAGATTTGTTCAGTTCGATATTGGGCGCGGGCGCGGAAAAAGCGCTGAGGCGGAGACTGGGCCGCGTTTCCCTCAGGAAACCTGCGTGGCTCCCCCCTCGCTCCTCCCCACTCCCGTCACGGATTTATTTAATAAAACCTTCTCAATCCCCTTACAGATTGCCCTTAACATTATTAACATTTCTTACTATCCTGATAAAACTCCGAATTCACCAAGAAAGTGCCGAAATGAGGCAGTCTGACCCCAAAAGAGGCGCGGGAGCACGGGGAAGACGCCGCCATTTTGCGGCGCGCTGTGAGGGAAGGTGAGATAAGGAGCTGAAGCCTCCGAGCGCCGCCGCCTCAGCGAGAGCAGCGGGACCATCGCGACACGAAACCGGCCGGATACCGCGTTGTCACGACACCGGGGCCGCAGAACTCGGCTTTGTAAAGTTTACTACTCTATTTTTTACCAATAAAAGGTCCCCGCGAGGGGTGCACCGTTCCCGGAGGCACTGCAATACCAGGACGATGCGCGGAGCGGAGGGAGCAAGCTCCGGGTCCAACTCCCGAGCCCAAAAATCCGTTTAATATGAAGTCCTCTCATCGAGGACGTATCAGATATTAAACTGATAAGAACAGATACTACACTTGATCTTAGCCAAAAGGCCGAGAAGCGATACCAGCTACCCTCTGTACGCAGATCCCAACCCCGTACGCGCCTCCTCGACCTCACGGTCAGGCCCGCGGCGCCAATGCAGCCTCCCCGACACCACCCTCGGCTCTTTCCCCATCTTTTCTGGTACCTTCCGCTCGCTATTCCAACGATTCCATCCCCTGAACCCCGAAACCCCCCGTGAAAAAGACTCCCATGATGCCCTTCTTTCCTCCCATAGATCTAATTTGCATAACCGCACCCCTCATTCAAGCAGAGCAGGAGGTTTTGGGTCACGTGTTTAATTAGCATAATAAGAATCCTATATTTGCATATTCATACCCCAGTTCGAGTTGGGCCCTCCGATTCTCCCCACTCCTCGGCTCTGGGGCATGGGGGGAACTGGTCCAGGGGGAACTGGGGGGTCCCTCCTTCCCCCCGGGGGTTTTGGGGGCTCAGGAGGCGCTGCCGGCGGGGGTATTTCCGATCCCG
>NW_024581025.1:64103-65282 GCF_017639235.1 Corvus kubaryi
TTCTCGCCCTCGGAATCATTCGGATATTTCCGATCCCGCTCGGCTCCCTCCGCCCCGCCTCTGGCCATCGCTGCGCTCGGGTATTTCCGGCTGCGCTCGGCTCTTTCCGCCACCCCCATAGAGAACCATTCTCCAGCAGCATCGTCTCATCACCAGACTCCAAATTAACGCTTATTAAGCTCCTCCCTCTAATTACAGCCCATTATCCGCCCCGCCAGCTACTCAGCAATCCGCACTAACCCCCTAGAGGCCACTTGCACCCCTAAACCCCTTTAAACACTTCAAAATTGCCCATAAAACAGGGTCAACAGAACCCCCAAAATGCAGTGAAAAAAAGCTCAAAACGCCCCGAAATTGTGGGAATTGGATCCAAATTCCTTTATTGGGGTTCAGGAGTTGGCATTGGGGCCCTTTTTCTTGCCAAAAGTGGGCACAACGTTGACGAAGCGCCGGTTGTACTGCATGCGCCGCTTGGCCCGCCCCGTCTTCTTCTTCTTCTTCTCCTGCTTGGCCACCTGCAAAAAGCACAAAACCGGGGGTCAAGGGGGTCCCCAAAACCCTGGGAGGGTCCCCAAGACCCGTGGGGGTCCCCTAAACCCAGGGGGAGCCCCCTCAGCGCTCACCTTGGGGGTCTGGCCCCTCACTTTGCCAGCGCGGGCGAGGGAGCCGTGGACTTTCCCTGGGGAGAGGAAGGAAATCGGGGTGTTGGGAGGGGTTCGTTTTGCTAATTAACACCCCAGTAATTAGCGGCCCCCCCGGAATTACCCCCCAGCAGGCGCGTGGAGAGGTCCAGGGTGGCGAATTCGGGGAGGGGGCTCTGCCCCAGCACGGCGTCATCGTCCAGGGGGGTCCCGGCGTGGAGCAGCACTTGGTCCTCGGGGGGGACCCCCGAAAGCTCAGCCACCCTCTCCTGGCGGGGGGAACAAAGAGGGGGGTCAGCACCCCAAAATCTGAGGGGGTTTGGGGAGGGGGACACCCCAAATTTGGGGGCTCACCTTGATCTGGGCGAGGGTCTCGGAGCCGGAGACCTCGAGGGTGAGGAGGGTCTGGCCACGGATGAAGAGCTGCATGGTGGGGGCTGCAGGGGAAATTTGGGGGGGTTGGGAGGGGTCCCCAATGCCCAAAAATAGGGGGGAACCCCCTGGAAAGGGGAGGGGGACCTCCAGGAAAGGGGGGGGG
>NW_024581025.1:65292-68083 GCF_017639235.1 Corvus kubaryi
CCCCCCCCAAGCCCTCACAGCCCGCCCACACCCCCAAAAACCCCCACCTGCTCCTGCAGCCCCCCCAAGCCTTCCAATAACCCTCCAGACCGGACTGAACCCCCTCAGAGCCCCCCAAACACCTCCCCAGGCCCTCCCCCACCGCCCCCAGACCCCCCCACCCCCCAAAAGACCCTCCTAAAACGCCTCCAGAGCATCCCTGCAACCCCCTCAGAGCCCCCCCAAACCTTCCTTGAACCCCTCCCGACGCCCCAACACTCCCATAGCTCCCTCCAAGGCCTGCAGAGCGCCCCGCTCACCTCAAACCCCCTCAGAGCTCCCCCAAACCCTCCCCATCCCCTCCCCTGCCCTTCACCCGACCCCCTGTATACCCCAAACCCCCCAAAATTCCCATCCCGGATCCCCCGGCCCGGCCCCACCTCAGCGGCTCCCTCACGGCTCGAGCGCGGCGCGGAGAGAGCGCGCTGACGTCACGCGTACGTGCGTGCGTGCTGCGCGCTGACGTCGCACGCGCGGAGGGCGGGAAGCAGGAGGAGGAGCCAAGATGGCGGCGCTGGCGGCGCTGGGGCGGAGGCTGCGGGCGCTGGGCCGGGGGGCCAGGGGGGTGCAGGTACCGCCCAGGGACAGCTTTGGGGGTTTGTGGAGCTTCTCCGGGGGTTGTGAGGGGGTGCTTGGAGGGTGCAGGTACCGGGGCAGGTCTGGGGGGAGTTGTGATGGGTGGATTTGGGGCATGAGGGGGGAATTGGAGAGGGGGAGATTTGAGGGGGGTGGGGCTTTAGGGGTGAGGGGATTTGGGAGGGGGGGCGTTTAGGAAGGGGAAATTGAGGTGGTCCTGAGGAAGGGGGCATTTGGGAACAGTCTGGGGGAAGGGATTGAGGGGGCTCAGGGAGGGGGTGGATTTTGGAGGGTCCTGAGAAAGGCGCTGGGGAGAGCGAGGGGGGGTTTGGGGGGAGCACGGGACCGGGGGGGGCCTTTGGGATGGAGTAATTGGGGAGGGGGAAATGGGAGGGGGTCTCTCAGGGCAGAGATGATTTTGGGGAGGGGTCCCCACAGACCCCCCCGGGCCCCCCCCGCTATGAGGAGTCGACGGCCGAGTTCGGGTTCGTGGAGCGGCTGCTGCCCCCCACCCGCATCCCCGACCCCCCCCCGCACCCCAAATACCCCACCCCGTCCGGCTGGAGCCCCCCCAGAGGTCAGCGACCCCGTGGGGGGCATTGGGGTTTGGGGAGGGGGGATTATTTATCCCAAAACCAAAAGTAATTAACGGGGCTTATTCAGTGTGAGAAGAGTCTAAGGAGAGCATTAATGACTTTGTGGGGGGATGCTTAATTACCCTGGGGTGGTTAATTACTCGGGGGGGGGGGGGGGGGGGGGCCAAAATATTGGGGAATTCGTGACCCCAAACCAAGTAGAGAAGAGGATTTATTTACCCCAAATCGGGTTGAATTCCCCCGGGGTCAGTTTAATTCCTTCGGGGGGCGTGTTAATTACCCCCGGGGAGTGTTAATTACCTCTCAGCCTCCGTCCCCCCCCAGGGCCCCCCCCGGAGCTGCCCTACTTCGTGCGGCGCTCGCGGCTGCACAACCTCCCGGTGTACCTGGGGCTGCGGCAGGGCCGGCGCCTCACGGCCCTGCGCCACATCCACGGCGACATCTGGGTGAGTGGGGGGCTCTCGGGGGTCTGGGGGGGCCCCCGGGGGTCCCGCTGACCCCCCCCCGTCCTCCCCCAGGCGCTGGAGCGGGACCTGAGGGCGTTCCTGGGGTCCCTGGGGGTCCCCGAGCCGCAGGCGCAGGTGAACGAGGTGACGGGGACGCTGCGGCTCAGGGGGCACTGGGGGCCCGAGGTGCGGCGCTGGCTGCTCGAGAGGGGCTTCTAGGGACCCCCAAAGCTGCGGGGACCCCCACAGCTGCCCGGGGGACTCCCCAGTCTGCAAGGGATCTGCTGTGGATGCACCTGGAGTGTCCCGAAATGGATCCTGGACAGTGCAAAATCTGTTGGGGGAGCTCAAAACTCACTGGGGGAGCTTGGAATCTGCTGGGGCACCTCCTGATCTGGCTGGAGCACCCCAAAATCTGTGGGGGCATCTCCAAATCCAGCTGGAGCACCCCAAAATCTGTGAGGGCGCCTCCAAATCCAGCTGGAGCACCCCAAAATCTGTGGGGAGCACCTCGAAATCCACAGAGGAAGCTTGGAATCCATCTGGGCACCTCAGAATCCACGTGGAGGCCGCTGTGGCCACCCCAAAATCTGTTGGAGGCAGCTCAAAACCACTGGGGGAACTCTGAAATCCAGGAGGGGCAGCCCGAAATCCACCCTGGGGTATCCCAGCATCTGCTGGGGGCCCCCCAAGAATGAAACAAACCCCCCCAAAATGGAACAAACCCCCAATAAATGCCTCGGGTAACTCCTCACAGCCTCTTTATTTACAAACCACCCCCCCCAAATTTTGGGGGAGGGGTCCCACAAACTGTACAGGGGGGTTGTGCCGGGGGGGGATCAGGGCGGGTGGGGGGCACAGACCCCCCCTCAGCTCTGCCCGTAGTAGTGGCTGTAGCCCCAGGGGCTCTGGTAGCCGTAGGTGCCGTAGCCATGCTGGGGGGACAAAAAGGGGGGGGGATGAGCCAGGGGACCCCTCTGGAGACCCCAAAACCCCCCCCCAAAAACACCCACCTGGTACCAGTAGTTGTAGGAGGGGTTGGTGTCCCCCCCTGAGAAGTTGAGGGGCCCCAGGAGCCCCGAGGGGTCGTCGGGACGGAGCCGTTTGTCATCGGGTTCTTCCGAGCTGGGGGGG